>NC_088340.1:32260000-32482500 GCF_036884655.1 Musa acuminata AAA Group
TGGGCCTTTGGAGCCCAAATCAAATTATTAATTAAAAGGTAAAATAGTTGAGGGCGGAAAACAAGAGAAAAGATTCGGTGTAGTGGGATCAGCGAACATGCAGCAGTGTGCGACGGTGCAGAGAGAGAGAGAGAGGAGAGAGAAAGATTAGGATATTGAGTTTTCTACTTGACAATTAGTAGTCGAACGTTATCAGTTTTGACCCAAATTTTATGTGGAGAATCCTTGCAGCAAACTCTACAATCCTAACGGTGTTGATATATAGTTTACCCTCTCTTAGGTACTTTCCTGCTATACCCAATTTGTGAGACCTAGAATTCTCTTACGAGAAGATCCATATGTGATGATGATATACTATTCTTGAGTCAAGATCTATGTTCTTGATGTTATTGTGAAGTTTGAGGTGGACTATGGTCCCGTGGTTTTTCCCACATTTGGTTTTCTATGTTAAAAGATTTGGTCTCACTATGTGATTGATTTATTGCTCTATTGTTTATGCTATGCTGATTGATATTAACATTTTCATATCAAGTTAGTATTTTGATGAGGAACCTATTTTGATACACAAAGAGGGAAAAAATTATTCCGCTTTAACAGGTTTTTCCCAACAAGTGGTATCTGTTAGGATCGAGAGTACTAAGAGGGGGGGGGAGGGTGAATTAGTGCAGCGAAAATCTTTCACTATTAAAATCGAAAGCTGCGTTCGTTTGATAAAAACGATTTCGATGTAAAAGCCGATTCTAAGATTTCTTTAACTTAAGATTAAGCGAGATGACGTTAAAGTAAATCTACGAAGGCAGTTTGCAGTTTATGATGAAAATCAGAATGCAAGCGCAAACTGAAATGCGACGTTCGTACGATAAAACCGGTTTACGTCTAAATGCCAATTTTGAAGATACTGAACTTTGAGATATGTTTTATAAATGCGCAGAAGGTAGTTTACAGTTATGATTGAAATCAAAACATAAAAGTAAACTAAAATGTAATGATCGTACGAAAAAGCCGATTTACGTCTAAACGCAGATTCGAAAAGCTCTGAACTTAGAAACTCGTTCGTAAAAGCGCAGAAGGCAGTAGCTATTTAGGAGGTTTGCAGTAAAGATAAAATGCTCAAAGTAAATGCAAACTGAGATTTAGAGTGGTTCGGTTAATCTTGACCTACTCCACTTTTGGCTTCCTCCACCGACGAGGTCACCGACGTCAACTAGAGGCCTTCTTTCAATAGGCGAAGGCCAACCACCCTTTTACAGTTTCACTCCTTTTGACGGGCTTAGGAGACAACCCTTACAGAAATTTTCTCTCATCTCTTTACAACTCAAAACTTTGAAGAACAGAGGGAGGAGAACTTTTGGCCTTTATAACAATTTTGAGCTCTAAAAATCACAGAAAGATATCAAGATTTCGAGTGTTAGTTGCTTCCTTTCAGTGCTGAATGGGTGGGTTATTTATAGGCCCCGACCCAGTTCAAATTTAGAGCTCAAAACTGTCAATTCCCGAAATTCTGGGATCAGGCGGTTGTAGCTCCTGACTGGGGCGATTGCACCGCCTGGTCGAGCTCGAAGACTGAGCCTCTGGGCGGTGCCACCTCTGTCAGGGGCGGTTGCACCTCTCTGCCAGAGCTCGAAGACTGAGCTCAGGCGGTTGCACCTCTTGACTGGGGCGGTTGCACCGCCTGGCAGAGCTCGAAAACTGAGCTCAAGCGGTGCCACCTCCTGTCAGGAGAGGTTGCACAGCCCAGTCTCGCATGGAAACTGAGCCCCAGGTGGTGCCACCTCCTGGCTGGGGCGGTTACACCGCCCAGTCTCCCTGGGAGACTTAGCCCAGGCGGTGCTACCTCCTGGCTTGGGCGGTTGCACCTCCCACAGCAATTAGAGTCCGAATGGGTTGATCCATTCGGCCCAATTTGGGTTTTTCAGGGGCCCAATTGCCCCAAGATTAAGCTAATGGGATCACCTCCCATTTCCAACTTAATCATTGTGCTAACTACGATAAATCCTAAGACAATTTCTGCAGCTTGCTCCGGTGCGTCAATCGCTTCTTCCGGCGAGTTTCCGGCGAACTTCCGTCGATCATCCGATGAACCCTTGGCGATGCTCCTGCGGACTTCCGGCAAACTCCTGGACTTGCGACGATCCACTTGGCGACTTCCGACGAGCTTCTTTGGCAAGCTAATGGACTTCTCGGATTTGTTCTCGCAGAACCTCCGACGACCGTCCGAACTTCCGTCGAACTCTCGAACTCCCAACGTGATCGTTATCTTGATTCCGACGCAACTCCTGCTGCATGTCTTACTTCCATCGTAGTTAATCCTGCACATGTAAAACAAAACTTCGATCAAGACAATTAATCCTAAGCAATTAACCAAGTTGTCCGGCATGTCATTGGTCCCTCGACGCTTCGTCCGATTCTTCGGTGCATCGTCCTTTCCTGTAGCCTATTGCCCAATCGACCAGTTGACTCCGCAACTCCGATATCCTTGGCACAATACCCGCTCTTCTTGGCCCGATGCCCGAGTCCACGGCCCGAAGCCTTCTGTCGATACGTCGATCGATCCACCGGCCCGACGTCCAATCTTCTGACATGTTCCTCCGGCACAACATGATTTTCCTGCTTTAATTGTCTCATCCTGATCGAAGCATCCTGCGTCACTCAAAACGTAGATTAAATCATAAACATATATCAAGTAGTTTCATCATCAAAATACGAGATTCAACAATCTCCCCCTTTTTGATGATGACAACTACTTGATGACGGAGTTAACCTTAACTCGTGGAGTTTAAACAAACTCCCCTATCAATATGCCATATTGATAGAATCTTGAATTCAAACAGAATTCAAGTCATTGCAATATTCATCATGAATACTTGCAACACGTCATCATGAACTTATGCATAAACTTATGCATAACATGTCATTTCATCAACATACTTCTTCCCCTTTGTCAGCAACAAAAAGGAGAAGTACCACAATCAAGTGTTTGTGATATTGGTTCAAATCATTGCATAAAAAACATAATATCAAGTTTTATCATCATGCAGTTTTGAAGCTAGAAAATTTAGCAATGTGTTACATCATGCTTAGAACATTCAAGCTATCAAGTTTTAGATATGCAAGTTTTATACCATACAAGATAGCACTTTTAGAACATGCAAGCTAGCAATGTTACAACATTTTAGAACTTGCAAGCTAGCAATTTAGAGGTGTACAAGAAGGCAACTGTTGCTTCTTGAAATATGCAAGTTGCAAGCTAGCAAATTTTTATAATATGCAAGTTTTGCTTCTTGAGATAGGCAAGATAGCACTTTTGCAATTTTTGTTTGGCAAGCTTGTGATGTTCAAGATAACAAGCTCTTTCTTCTCTTTTGAGAAGTGTCATTTTTGCTTTCTTTGCAAAGTGCAAGCTAGCAAAATGCCAAACTAGCAAGAGATAATGTTTTACATGAGGCAAGTAAACAATTTGGCAAGTGTTACATTTGCATCTTCTCTTTAGATGTTCAAGGAGGTAAACAAGTTTTTACATTTTCTTGACATTTCAAGCTAGCAATTATCGGTGATGTTCAAGATAGCAATTTCTTCTCTTTTGAGAAGTGTAATTTTTTTTACCTTTTTCTTGAATTGTGCTAGCAATCTATCTTCCCCTTTGTCATTGTCAAAAAGAAGGGAAAAACCCTTTACATTAATTTCTAAATCATGACAAAGGTAAGTAATCATTTTTATTTGTGCATCATTATAGTTTCAATGCACAAATTCATTAACATTACATTTCATTTTTTTATGCACGATACCAAAAAATCAATCATCATCATGAGCATATCAAACATGATATTCAAGCATTCATGATATATCATTTTGGCAACATGATCATAGATATTCAAACGATGGTATCTAAATGTCAGAATTCATTACATCCTATTATGCATGATCATTAACTCCTCATTTGTATTTCATGCATTATTTCATTTCATCTCATAAGGAATATCAAGAAGAGTTATTGGATGATGAGATAAATATTTTATGAATACACGGAATTGTATAAAAATCATATCATAAGTGTTTCATGTATTCATATTATCACATGAAGCATATTATCATTTTTAAGATTCATAACATGAATAACGTTATTACTATTTCATCAATTTCGAGATTCACATAATATCATGAAATCATTAATCTCGATAAGATGGGAAAAATATTTTCTTTTTAAGTGTTTCTTTTAACACATCATAAAAAATTCATTCATAATTCAAGTGATTTACAAGATATCATAAATGAATTTATCACTTGTATTTCATTAAAATCGAGAACTCTAGAGATAGAAAATGATTGAAGCATTTAACATGATTGAAGCATGATTCATATTTAAAGTGTATCTTATGTCGTAAATACGAATCAAGCATTTGTCAAATCTGAAATCATCCTCAAAATTACATTCAATAAATTCATATATGACAAGCATAGATTTATTGAAAAATCAATAGGATAGAGGATTACATTTCAAGTGTTCATCAATTGTAGCATTTCATCACATGGTAAGATATCAATGCGTAAAATTACGATACAAGTTCTTGATATCTTAACGCATGATGCAAACATGGCATAATGCAAATTTGGCAATCATAGCATCAATTCATATAAGCATTGCAAATATGGCAATCATATCAATTCATATATCTCTTGATGATGCAAGCATGGGATAATCATAGTATAGTGTTTATAGCATCAATTCATATATTTCTCCCCTTTTTTAAGTGTTTCATCTTAAGTGATCGATTTCATGTTAGCATGCCTTTTCATTTATGTCTAATGAAAACATGCCTCAATTTTTAAAGCCACTGTTATTATCATGAAAATCGATAATCCATAATTATCAAGAATCATCATACATAATTTCAAAAATATATATTCATAACTTCAAATTAGACATGATTTAATATACTCAAAATCGAGAAATAACAATGGACATCAACATGACACACATTATTACTTCTTAACCATGATTTCATATTTTCAGTCAAAATCATTTTGTTTGTTTATCATAAAATATGCAATATTATCATTTTCGAAATTACTAGCATGATCATAATATATATATTTTTTTAAAACATTAATTCTAAACTAAAAAAGAAAATACATCATGAAAGCATCAAGTAATTTCAAAATAAATTAGGGGGATTTCGATTACCTCATCATTGAAAGTGGTTAAGGCGTAGTTTGCCACCTCGCCTTTCTTGATTTTCTCCTCGGTTGCCTTCCTCTTCTTTGGCCTCTTCCTTCGTTCAAGTTCATTGTCTATTTTAGATTTTTGTTTAATAAACTTATTAAGATTTAGTGTTCGAAGTTCAAGTTCATCATTGTCCTCATCACTTGAGTCATCGCTCAAGTGGTATTCATTTGTCCGGAGTTCCAAATCCTTCCTATTCTTTGGAAGGTGATTTTGTTCAGCATGTTCATCATGTGCATTATGCACCATTTCATATGTCATCAACGAACCAATTAGTTCTTCAAGTGGTAAGTTGTTTAGGTTTTTAGCTTCTTGTATTGCAATTACTTTTGGATCCCACTTCTTAGAAAGAGAACGCAAAATCTTGTTTACGAGTTCAAAATCCGAAAAACATTTTCCAAGAGCTCTTAAACTATTGACGACATCCGTGAAACGGGTGTACATGTCGCCTATAGTCTCACTTGGTTGCATTCGAAAAAGCTCAAAATCATGTAATAAAATGTTAACTTTCGAGTCTTTGACTCTACTAGTTCTCTCGTGCGTGATTTCAAGTGTTCGCCAAATGTCAAAAGCCGTTTCGCACGTAGAAATCCGATTGAACTCATTTTTGTCCAAAGCGCAAAATAAGGCATTCATAGCCTTTGCGTTTAAAGAAAAATACTTCTTCTCCAAATCCGACCATTCATTCATCGGTTTAGAGGGAAGTTGAAAATCGTTTTCAACGATATTCCATAAATCCAAATTCATAGAAATCAAGAAAACTCTCATTCGAGTTTTCCAATAAGTGTAGTCCAATCCGTTAAACAACGGTGGACGAAAAACCGATAAGCCCTCTTGAAAGCCATGAAGAGCCATTTCTCTCAGGTGTAAATCTGAAATGAGAAAAACCGGGCTCTGATACCAATTGTTAGGATCGAGAGCACTAAGAGGGGGGGGGGTGAATTAGTGCAGCGGAAATCTTTCACTATTAAAATCGAAAGCTGCGTTCGTTTGATAAAAACAATTTCGATGTAAAAGCCGATTCTAAGATTACTTTAACTTAAGATTAAGCGAGATGATGTTAAAGTAAATCTACGAAGGCAGTTTGAAGTTTATGATGAAAATCAGAATGCAAGCGCAAACTGAAATGCGACGTTCGTACGATAAAATCGGTTTACGTCTAAATGCCAATTTTGAAGATACTGAACTTTGAGATATGTTTTATAAATGCGCAGAAGGCAGTTTGCAGTTATGATTGAAATCAAAACGTAAAAGTAAACTGAAATGTAATGATCGTACGAAAAAGTCGATTTACGTCTAAACGCAGATTCGGAAAGCTCTGAACTTAGAAACTCGTTCGTAAAAGCGCAGAAGGTAGTAGCTATTTAGGAGGTTTGCAGTAAAGATAAAATGCTCAAAGTAAATGCAAACCGAGATTTAGAGTGGTTCGGTCAATCTTGACCTACTCCACTTTTGGCTTCCTCCACCGACGAGGTCACTGACGTCAACTAGAGGCCTTCCTTCAATAGGCGAAGGCCAACCACCCTTTTACAGTTTCACTCCTTTTGACGGGCTTAGGAGACAACCCTTACAGAAATTTTCTCTCCTCTCTTTACAACTCAAAACTTTGAAGAACAGAGGGAAGAGAACTTTTGGCCTTTACAATAATTTTGAGCTCTAAGAATCATAGAAAGATATCAAGATTTCGAGTGTTAGTTGCTTCCTTTCAGTGCTGAATGGGTGGGGTATTTATAGGCCCCAACCCAGTTCAAATTTGGAGCTCAAAACTGTCAATTCCCGGAATTCCGGGATCAGGCGGTTGCACCTCCTGACTGGGGCGGTTGCACCGCCTGGTAGAGCTCGAAGACTGAGCCTCTGGGCGGTGCCACCTCTGTTAGGGGTGATTGCACCTCTCTGCCAGAGCTCGAAGACCGAGCTCAGGCGGTTGCACCTCCTGACTAGGGCGGTTGCACCGCCTGGCAGAGCTCGAAAACTGAGCTCAAGCAGTGCCACCTCCTGTCAGGAGAGGTTGCACCGCCCAGTCTCGCTTGGAGACTGAGCCCCAAGCGGTGCCACCTCCTGGCTGGGGCGGTTGCACCGCCCAGTCTCCCTGGGAGACTTAGCCCAGGCGGTGCTACCTCCTGGCTTGGGCGGTTGCACCTCCCACAGCAATCAAGGTCCGAATGGGTTGATCCATTCGGCCCAATTTGGGTTTTTCAGGGGCCCAATTGCCCCAAGATTAAGCTAATGGGATCACCTCCCATTTCCAACTTAATCATTATGCTAACTATGATAAATCCTAAGACAATTTCTGCAACTTGCTCAGGTGCGTCAATCGCTTCTTCCGGCGAGTTTCCGGCGAACTTCCATCGATCATCCGATGAACCCTCGTTGATGCTCCTACGGACTTCCGGCAAACTCCTGGACTTGTGACGATCCACTTGGCAACTTCCGACGAGCTTCTTTGGCAAGCTAATGGACTTCTCGGATTTGTTCTCGCAGAACCTCCGACGACCGTCCGAACTTCCGACGAACTCTCAAACTCCCAACGTGATCATTATCTTGATTCCGGTGCAACTTCTGCTGCATGTCTTACTTCCATCGTAGTTAATCCTGAACATGTAAAACAAAACTTCGATCGAGACAATTAATCCTAAGCAATTAACCAAGTTGTCCGGCATGTCATTGGTCCCTCGACGCTTCGTCCGATTCTTCGGTGCATCGTCCTTTCCTGTAGCCTATTGCCCAATCGGCCAGTTGACTCCGCAACTCCGATATCCTTGGCACAATACCCGCTCTTCTTGGCCTGATGCCCGAGTCCATGGCCCGAAGCCTTCTGTCGATACGTCGACCGATCCACCGGCCCGACGTCCAATCTTCTGACATGCTCCTCCGGCACAACATGATTTTCCTGCTTTAATTGTCTCATCCTGATCGAAACATCCTACATCACTCAAAACGCAGATTAAATCATAAACATATATCAAGTAGTTTCATCATCAAAATACGAGATTCAACAATCTCCCCCTTTTTGATGATGACAACTACTTGATGACGGAGTTAACCTTAACTCGCGGAGTTTAAACAAACTCCCCCTATCAATATGCCATATTGATAGAATCTTGAATTCAAACAGAATTCAAGTCATTGCAATATTCATCATGAATACTTGCAACATGTCATCATGAACTTATGCATAAACTTATGCATAACATGTCATTTCATCAACATACTTCTCCCCCTTTGTCATCAACAAAAAGGAGAAGTACCACAATCAAGTATTTGTGATATTGGTTCAAATCATTGCATGAAAAACATAATATCAAGTTTTATCATCATGCAGTTTTGAAGCCAAAAAATTTAGTAATGTGTTACATCATGCTTAGAACATTCAAGCTATCAAGTTTTAGATATGCAAGTTTTACACCATACAAGATAGCACTTTTAGAACATGCAAGCTAGCAATGTTACAACATTTTAGAACTTGCAAGCTAGCAATTTAGAGATGTTCAAGAAGGCAACTCTTGCTTCTTTAAATATGCAAGTTGTAAGCTAGCAAATTTTTACGATATGCAAGTTTTGCTTCTTAAGATAGGCAAGATAGCACTTTTGCAATTTTTGTTTGGCAAGCTTATGATGTTCAAGATAACAAGCTCTTTCTTCTCTTTTGAGAAGTGTCATTTTTGCTTTCTTTGCAAAGTGCAAGCTAGCAAAATGCACAAAATACTTCTTCTCCAATTGAACTCATTTTTGTCCAAAGCGCAAAATAAGACATTCATAGCCTTTGCGTTTAAAGAAAAATACTTCTTCTCCAAATCCGACTATTCGTTTATCGGTTTAGTGGGAAGTTGAAAATCGTTTTCAATGATATTCCATAAATCCAAATTCATAGAAATAAATAAAACTCTCATTCGAGTTTTCCAATAAGTGTAGTCCAATCCGTTAAACAACGGTGGACCTTTCTGCAAAAATCTAACAATTGGAGATTGATCATGAATGTACCTGAAGCTTCTCCAAGCTTCTATTTCGCCCTTTCTGCAAGGTACTCTTTGCAGTTCCTTTTCTAGTGCCCATCTTTATCACAGTGGAAGCACTGGCCTTTGTCCTTTGCTGGGTCTTTCTTAGCAACCTTTGCTTTACTTGGTTTGCCCTTGCCCTTTCCCTTCTTAAGGGACCTATGTGCTTTTCTTTTCTTTCTAGTCTCACCAATATAGAGAACTGGCTTCTCTTTCTTAATAGTACTCTTTGCCTCCCTTAACATATTGAGGAGCTCTGGGAGAGTCACCTCAAGCTTGTTCATATTAAAATTCATTATGAACTGTGAAAAGGAATTTGGTAGGGACTGAAGCACAATGTCCACACACAAGTTATCCTCTACGACCATTCCTAGACCTGTGAGTTTCTCTATCCACTCAATCATCTTTAGGACATGGTTCTGAACCGGTGTCCCCTCAGTCATCCTAGTGCGAAAGAGGCTCTTGGATATCTCATATTGCTGAGTCCTTCCCTGTTCCTCAAACAATTTGCGGACATGTAGGAGAATGGATCTGGCATCCATCTTTTCATGTTGTCTCTGTAACTCATGAGTCATAAAGCCCAACATATAGCACTGAGCAAGAGTGGAGTCATCAATGTACTTCATGTAGCGAGCGATCTCATCCTCGCTTGCCCCTTCTTCGGGCGTAGGCATCACTGTATCAAGGACATACACGATTTTCTCCGCTGTGAGAACAATTCTCAAGTTACGGAGCCAATCCGTATAATTTGGACCAGTGAGGCGGTTGACATCAAGTATGCCACGTAAGGGATTTGAAAGCGACATTTTCTGAAAATAAAGATGCAGCAGAAATGAATAACATACAGATTTTGCAAGAAATAAACTATCAAGATATGAACTTCTATCTTAATATGCTCCCACTATTTTACTAATGAGTCATGCGACACCCTCAGCACGTGAAACGGAAGTCTCTGACAGACTTCTAGTGGGGATCAGGATCCAATCAGCGTCTTAGTGTAACCTCGAGGGACTCGACCAATCACACTAAGCCTAAAAGGTAGGCAACTCTTGCCGATCACAACTCCTTGTGATTCCCATCCTGTTCGGCCTCCGAATCACCATGGCCTCGAGGGACTCGACCAACCATGATGCTCGGTTAAGTCAACACCTTCGTTACAAGATGAGTCTGATTTGATGATATACCCTCGAGGGACTCGACCAAGTATACCATGCCCTCAGGTCACCGGTGACATCTCTATGTCGTAAGCAAAATAGCGAATTGCGATATAGGTGAGTCTCGAGGGACTCGACCAACTCAACCTACACCGGGAATCGGTTCCTACTTATAATGATGGAAGACCATGTAGGTCAATCTAATTGCCTCACGTTTACCGACTTAATATTATCGAGAGATGTTTCTATGATTTGGTCTCCTAATATGACATTTCACACATATACATATTTAATATATATCTACATCGCATGCAAATATATATACATATCTAGTATGTGTATAAGCAATCACACTAGATGATCATGGACCACAACCTAATATGATTAGGCCCGAGCCAGTAGGCCTAATCACTCACATCAAGATCTATGTGTGCAATGGTGCATCTCCATGCCCTGTGATCGTCCATCTCGTCCTCATCGGTTCCGTCGACATCTTGATGCATCTTCATGCATCACGATCGTCCGTCTCGTGGGTCCCGCTATCGCATCCACGCTCCCGCTGTGTCTCCTCATGTGATTACAACTTAATCATAGGCACGTAGGCCCGACAATAAACGAGAAATATAATGGAGGCACGCAGACCTCAATAATAATAATCACAAGTACACATATCACACGGTCCATGATCATCCGTCCACACATCATACATCACATGTATAAACAATCATCATCATGTAGGACTACTAGATAATAATAAAAATAATAATCAACTAAACCTTTTAATTAATTAATATTTTTTTGAAATCAGGGACATATAGGGAATTTCTTAATTCCTAAGGGTATTTTCATAATTTGGACAAAAGATAGAAACTAGAATTTCTCAAATTCACAGGGGTAAAACTATCTTTTTTCCCAAAACCCTAATTCCCTCTTACTACTGCCGCCACCGCCACCCTGCTGGCGGCGGCCTATGCGGCGGGACGAGGGTGCTGCCCTCGCCTGCAGGCGGCACGCCCGCTGGCGGCGCTGCCGCTGCAGGTGGGCGCCCCCGCGGGCGGTTCTGCCGGTGGGGCAATGCCCGTAGGCGGTGCTGTCCCGCCGGGCGGCCGCCCCTGTAGAGGGGGGTTTCGCTCGCGGGAGCAGCGGTGGCAAGCGCCGCTGCCCTGCGGCGCCTCACCCCGTGGGAGAAGCGGCCGTAGGCGCCTCTGCCCGCGGGCTACCAGCCCCGCCGGACGCAAGCCTGCTGCAAGCAGGCCGCTGACCGGCTGCTGCAAATGCAGCAGCCCCTGTGCTGCCCGCCTTCGACTGCGCTACACGCACGTAGATCGAGGGCAGCAACTGTTGCTGCCCTTCCTTGTTTTTGCGTCAATGATTTTGACATCAAAATTCTTCCTAAACATAACACACGCAGTTCAAAACCAATCATTCGCACGAACAACTTGACTCTGATACCACTGTTGGGAAATCTTGGGGGCGACATCACATGCACAGCGGAAGAACAAGAAAACAAAATCCCCGATTCCCAAAGAGATGTTCGTCGTCGTGCGAAGATTGGTGCGCAAAATCCATGAAACTTAAAACTGCGTATAGGGTAGATTGTGTTACCTAGGGAGATCGTATATCCCTGTTTCCTTGCAGATCCTTAGGAGAGGGTGAAGGAGGTCAAGCGTCCTCCTCTCTAGCGGTGATCCACACAACAGGGTTACGACGACGCTCCTCAAAACTCCAGGCTTGCTCTGAGGTGGAGAGGGAGAGGAGAATAGGAAAGACAAGCAAAAGCTCTAGCCTATGAGGCTCTGAATCCCTCCTATTTATAGAGGTCCCGTGTCAAACCCTAATGGGTCCTCCCCTAGTGGGTATTGGATCTGCATCCAATAAGACAAGGGCTCCATCGGATATCTCATATCCGATCCTCTACTTATCGTAATGCCTACCATATGTGTGTGACCCTCTAGGCCCAATATCGAGCTAGCCATGAGTCATACTTGTCAGAACTCCTTCTAACTCAGTGAATTATTATCTCTGTAATAATTCACTCGACTCATCGACTACGGACGTACTAGGCCACTACGCCATAGTCCCCAGACGATACAGGGGAATCCAATCCATTGGACTTGTCTGTCCTCAGTTACCGTGTACCTATAGTCCCTCATCTATCTAATATCCCAGAGACCGTATATCGAGCATGGTGTTGTCAGACCCATACGGTTTCTACTCGAGTCTCGCTCTAATCGGATTCTCCCGGAGAACTCTTTCTCTCTCAACCCGAATGACCCTGGCTAGGGATTTGTCTGAGCGAGAACACATTGGATATTTCTCTCATGACGCCGAGAGTGGATGATCCTCTATCGACACTCAATAGCCCTCGTAAGGTCGACTACCACTCCCAATGACCAGCTGTACTAGATCTGGGACAGCCAAACCTATAAGTCTGGTATCAAAGAGTGGAGCACTCATTCAGGACATCCTTGGTGCCTCAAGTCTAAGGACCAGATGCACCACTAGGACTACGGAATCGTTGTCTGACAATAAGGCATCATCAACCATCCAGCATTCCGTAAGCGGATCAATCAGTGAACTCATTCTCCAATGAGCACCTGTACTATATCCCTAGTGTCCCTACACGAGCAGCTATGAGACCAGCTGCATCCATCATATGGACGAGTATACAGCACACTAGTCTGTCCGGTTATAACGATATCCCTCTCGAGTAACCTATGACCGGGATTATTTAGGATATGTGTTTAAAGGTGAATCGATCTCATTATCGTGATCTCATCACGATCCGATTCCCATTGCATAAATCCAAGGATATCACAATATATATATGCACATATGCAATAGTTATAAAGTGATATACGCTAAAATATAATAAGCAAAAAGATTTTGTATCAAGTCACACGTGTCATCACTCACGTGATTGGCTTGCTGGGCACCTATGACTAGCAGTTCATCGCGACCGAGGCCTGGATGGCCAGGAAGCGGGAGGAGCACAAGAGGGTCAGGCTGGAGCCGGCTCGGGGACAATAGTCTGCCACGCCAAGGCACAAACTGGACCGACCTGACCCACCCGTGTTGAGGTCTCCGATACCCCCTTTGGGCGCATCGGGCCAGAGGGGCGGTACCCGCCGATAGAGAGACTGGTTCTGGCGCTCATGCTAGCAGCTCGGAAGCTACACCCCTACTTCCAAGCCCACCCGATTGAGGTAATCACAGACCAATCGCTCAGGCAGGTTTTATCTAAATTTGACATTGCAGGTCAGCTCCTCAAGTGGTCGATAGAGCTCAAGGAGTTCGACATACATTACGTACCAAGGACCACCGTCAAAGCCCAATCCGTAGCTGACTTTGTCGTGGAACTTGCTCAGACCGATGACGAGGGTTCTGAGCAGTCTGATGAACCATGGATCTTGCACGTGGATGGCTCGGCCACTTCAAGCGGCGCGGGCGTGGGACTAGTATTATCGGCCCTCGACGAATGTTCGTTCGAACGCTCCCTCCGCTTCGGGTTCCTTGCAACCAACAACGAAGTCGAATATGAGGCACTCCTGGCAGGACTCAGGCTAGCCCTCGAGATGCAGGTGAATGCCGTTCGCGTCCTCACCGACTTGCAGCTGGTAGTCGAGCAACTTGACGACGGAAAAGAGGCCAGGGAACCAACCATGGCGAAGTACCTGGCTGACACGGACTTAGCTGGTTTTGCCTAAGTCGTGCGGCACCCTCGCGCGTCCGTCCGCAAAGGTCAGCCTCCCCGAAACCTCCCATTGTCCCTTAGGACCAACAAAAGAGAGAACGGGTAAAAGAGAACGCCTCAATCGGGATCCACAAGCAAACATGTCCGAAAAACACTTTATAGACAAAGCAAATTACAAACAGACTTTACAAGCTCTGAACAGTGGCACAACAAAGGGTAAAATGGTCCATTATAGACCGAAAAGCTCTCGCACGTGTCCACATGACACAACTTTTATTTACAAGCCTAAAGAGGCCACCAACCCAACTAAAATGGGACTATTAAGCCTTCGGCCGCCCCTTTACATTCTGTAGAAGGCATAAACATGCCAAAAGACACGGACAGATATAAGCATTACATCAAACACCTTGTTTAGAAGTTTGTCCGTGACATTCTCCCCCACTTATCCCTTCGACGTCCTCGTCGAAGCCTTTGTGAACACTGCAACTCTTCGCCTTTGCTGAGTCTTCAATCTTCTGCTCCAGCTGCAATGCGCCTCCTGGCTCCCAGCTGCTCTCCGCTGCTGTTTCTGAGTAGTCGAACCTTTGATCCGCCATGCTACTTCAACTCGCCAATGACTCTGACTCTGGTGTGGGGTTGGCTGAGTTGTATTGATCCTCGTTGATTCCTGCGGATCCACCAAATGAAGGACAAGACCATTCTTACTGCGCCAGTTTCTCAAAATTTCCACATGCTGCTTGAACTGGGTAGATGCTTGTTGGAGCTTTAACGAGCATCGCCTCGCAAACTTCTGAAGTTTTGGGTCCTTCCTCCACAAAATCTGCTCATTGACTCTTCTTTCAGTTAGTTGTCACATCCAAGTAGGTTCGCATCACTTCCGCTTTCGATTGGCATTTCGTTGGGAAATGAAGCGGACAATCTACTCTCAGTAGCACTGATCACCGTTGGTGAGGATTTGACAACTATTATCTTCCATTATCTTCGAAGGGTCTTTGAACTTGTGCAGAGCTCCTCTGCTGGATAGATAAGAGAACCGGGGTACTCGGTTTCGCCCATTCTCTTAAGAGTTGAGAAGGCAAAGGTTACTTGACTTCGCCCGCCTCCTCGAGGTTGTACTTCATGCATCGAGCTGGTTATTGGCCTTCGCCTGCTCTTTGCTCACACTTCTGAAGCACTTGAAGTGTTTGCACTCCTTGCGTTGAGTTAGCTACTGTGATTCACCTTCTCAATACCATTGAACTTCTGGAATGCAGGAAGTTTTCACCCCAACTTGGAGTAATTCTCTGATAGATGAGGTCGCCTCTGGGATTGTACCGTCTTCTCCATCAACCCTGCCGCCTACTCCACTGAGTAGCAAAGGTACAGCACCGCGTACTGCTTGCTTCGTTCCTTGGTCGTGCACTCTTGCATGACCCGAAGTCCTTCACTTACGGCTATCTTGATGAGAAACTTGTTGACACCGGTCTTACGAAGTTTCTTGGCCTCTGCCCTTCAGCCTTGTCTCGGTACTTGGAGATTGCCTCTGCATGCTCCACCTCCTCGGCCCCTTTCACGACCAAGCGCTCTCCCTCCGTGAGAGCAAGGGATCAATGACTTTGACGGAAGTCCCGCCTCTGCGGTACCATGGCGCTGCCATGCCCATGGCCCTACTATCCGTCGCCTCGCATCTGCATCCCTTTTCTTCACGATCAGTAGATATGTCTCCGTGGCACTCCTCTGAGTCCACCTCCATTCTAACTGATGCTTGATTTTGGGTAGCTAAGTCCCTCTGGACTCGTCGTCGCTTCCTCGCCCCTTTCGACCCCCTGCTTCAACACCTCTGTGTTCTCCAAGCAGTTTGTTTGGTCGATGGAAAGACAGACTACAACTCCCATGCATGGCCTTTGCCATCGCGTTGTAGGGTTTGCACCAATTCTGTTCTCCTTAGCTTCCTTGGTAGCAACGTTCGCTTACTCGACCTTGTCCTCTGACTTGTCGGGCTCCCTTAAGCGAATATGAGCTCTGGAGCAGTCCAACTCTCCAGCTGCTTCGATCATACCTCTGCATGATCAAGTCCCTCCCAAGGAACTCACTGGTACTTGCATACGAACTTTTCCCTTGGTGGAACCCAGCCCCCATATGCTGATGACCAAGGTTTTCATCCGATGCAAAATTCGGTGCACGCCCGGAAGACCCGCCTCTGCGGTACCATGGCCTTCACTCCTTGAATCCATAGCCCTTCTTGTCGTCGTGTTGTTCACCAAAGCGGAGCTCCTAGTAGCTCCCGATCATACCTCCATATGATCTCATCCCTCACGGGACAAGGTTGTGTGTATCGCATTGCCACGAACTGTTCCACCACGATCCGCTGCACCATGTCGCCTCCTGGTGACATCTCCATTGCATTCTGATCCTTGTGGAATAAACTCGAATTGTATACCCTCCATGTGTGGCCTCTGCCAATACATCGCAGGGTCTCCTCCACCTTCGATTTTGTTCGCTCCTTTGGCAATCGACCTTCATCCACCCACTCTTGGGTCACACCTAGATGAAGCACTACTCTAGGACAGTCCGTCGCCTAGTAGCTTCCGAAGTCCACCGACTTCACTATAGTTTGTGCACCATTGTCTGGATCCTGGGCCTCTGCCCCTACCAGCACAATCTCTGCTGCGCACCGCTTCCTTCATGGCAACTTGAATGGCAACACTGTGGCATATTCTTCAAGAGTACCCGCCTCTGTGTCCTCTTGCCCCGTGCTAAGGCCTTCTGAACTCAACTTCACCTCCGCAAATTGAGTCGCCTTAGTTCCTCCATCAAATGCTCCTCCGAGATAAGGTGCATGTGCCCCGAAGCTCCCTTCGTCTTTGGCACCATGCAAGATGAGTCTGCTCCGTCAGAAAGAAGGACCCATGGAACAACATGATCTTACTCTTGCCTCTGCAAGAGTTCATGTCCTTGACCTCTGTCTGAGGAAAGCACTGTGCCTCTGCTCCACGTTCCAACTTCTATGCTGGCTCCCTTCATGCGGCTTGAGTACTTCGCCAAGTTACACCCAAGTTGCTCCGCTCCTCGTTTTTGCATTGAGTCGATGGTGGCCCTCGCGCCCACCATTCCACGGGTCAGCCCTCCCTTGAGTCCGATCTCCATATCGACTCCAAGTGTGCCTTCATTTAAGTTGCTTTAGGTCGCTCCCCCACTTGATCTCGCAATGCATCCACCAATGCATTCTCTCGAGCGAGATCATGCGACAACTCCTCGCCGCTTGCTCAGTCCATCGAGCTTCGTGGAGTTGTTGTTTGTGAGGTACTCCTCCTCAACATGTGAAGTCCATCTCACATGATTCTCCCTCTGGAGAGCTGAGACTTATCCCTCCTGGATAACTATCCCGTTGGAGCAACATCTCTCTTCGTTTCGGAGATCACCATCCCCTTGGACTACTCCGATCTGCTGAACAAACTGTGCATTGTTCTGCCTCTTGCAAACGCACTTGCTAGATTGCGCCTCCACGTCAATACAGCCACCGCTGCACCCCTCAAGGTCTAGCAACATGCTGAACTCGTTGCACACTTCAGCCTCCTCCGGACGTATCCTTCGCATGCCGAAGAGAAAGTTTCAATGCTCCATGGCGCCGAGTCTCGACCGCCTTGGGATGGCCACGAACATTCCATCATCCGCATACAAGCCCATGCATGAGTACCGAATTCTTCGAGTTAGCAATTCCCCTCACCTCTGTGAGCTTTGCACAACTCTTTCGGTCGCTGAGCAACTCATTCCACTTTGCATGGTCTCGACCTTTGCCAAGCGCCTCGCTTGCCTTGAGCACCATCAAGTAAAGTTGTCAACGTTGAGCCGTAGCTCAAACTCAGCCATCCCAACCTTTGTGCGCTCCAAATTCTTCCAAGCTTGCCTGTTCTCGTGGTGTCTCTTGCGCGAAGGGTTGGCCATTCCTCTGAATGCCAAACTCAGATGCCCGCTCCTCTGAGCGACTCCTTTTCCCTACATCTCCATGCCCGTTTTCCCGCAAACGGTCGCGCGTGTGCTGACTGCCCTCAACGCAGCCCCGCTAGGTCCCCCACGTTTGCATGCTAAGTGTTTCTATGAGTGCTTGTCCCGCTCTGATACCATATGACACGGACTTAGCTGGTTTTGCCTAAGTCGTGCGGCACCCTCGCGCGTCCGTCCGCAAAGGTCAGCCTCCCCGAAGCCTCCCATTGTCCCTTAGGACCAACAAAAGAGAGAACGGGTAAAAGAGAACGCCTCAATCGGGATCCACAAGCAAACATGTCCGAAAAACACTTCATAGACAAAGCAAATTACAAACAGACTTTACAAGCTCTGAACAGTGGCACAACAAAGGGTAAAATGGTCCATTACAAACCGAAAAGCTCTTGCACGTGTCCACATGACACAACTTTTATTTACAAGCCTAAAGAGGCCACTAACCCAACTAAAATGGGACTATTAAGCCTTCGGCCGCCCCTTTACATTCTGTACAAGGCATGAACATGCCAAAAGACACGGACAGATATAAGCATTACATCAAACACCTTGTTTAGAAGTTTGTCCATGACATGGCGGAGGTAAAAAGCCTAGCCTCCAATTTCTCTCACTTTACAGTATCTAGGGTGCCAAGGAGTCAGAATGAGCGAGCCGACGAGCTGGCTAAACTGGCCTCAAGGTCGGACTCCAAAGCCCAGTCCGAGATTGAAGAGCTCCCCTTTCGCGCCATCTCAGTCTTGACTGTGTCTTCAGCCGGCGCTCGTACCACATGGGTGCAGGAGATGCTGCACTTCAAGCGTGACGGGATTCTTCCCGCCGACGAGGCTGTGGCTCGGCGCATCCGTCGAACGCAGGCATGGTACTCCGAGGTGAACGGACGGCTCTACAAGCGGTCCTTCTCGCATCCTCTACTGCGGTGCCTCGGGCTTGAAGAGGCTTAGACGGTCCTGGCCGAGGTCCATGAGGGGATTTGCGGGGAGCATATCGCTGGACAGACTTTAGCTTACAAAGTCCTCTACCAAGGATACTATTGGCCCACCATGTCCCAAGACACAAGATCTTACGTACAGCGGTGTAACCCGTGCTAGAGACACGCCCAAACGCCCTGGTAGCCTGCAGTTCCGCTCGCACCCATTGACTGCGCATGGCCATTCGCGCAATGGGGACTGGACCTCCTCAACCCTTTCCCACCGGCCTCGGGGCAACAAAAGTATATCATCGTGGGAGTAGACTACTTCACCAAGTGGCCCGAGGCCGAGCCACTAGCAACAATCATGGAACGACAAGTGGAGAAGTTTGTCTGGAAAAATATCGTGACTCGGTTCAGCTTGCCCAGAACCATCATCACGGACAACGGATCCCAGTTCGCCAGCGCAAGGTTCCGAGAGTTCTGCGCGAACTATGGGATTCAGCTGAGGTTCAGCTCGGTGGCCCACCCTTAGACGAACGGGTTGGCCGAGGTGACCAACCGATCTATTATGGACAGACTCAGGAGGAGAGTGTCTGCGGTCCGATCTACTTGGGTGGACGAGCTCCCAAGTATCCTATGGTCCCTGCGGACCACCCCCAAAACCGCAACTGGGGAATCCCCTTACAACCTCTCATATGGGATCGAGGCCGTCCTACCCCCCCGAAGTGGTTTTCTCTACCCCTCGGATAGAAAACTACAATGAAATGACTTCGGCCCGAGGAATATGAGCCGGCCTCGACCTGCTCGAAGAGCGGCGTGCTGACGCGCACTTGAGAGACCTCTCCTACAAGAGAGCCATCGCTAGAATCTATAACCGCAAGATACGACCTCGACCCATTAAATTAGGTGACCTGGTCCTACGCAAGACCGAGGTCAACGACCCGACCCGAGCACGCGGCAAGCTCGCCCCCAACTGGGAAGGACCTTATCGGGTTATCGACATCGTCCAGGTCGGCACGTATCGGCTTGCAACCATGCAGGGCCACCCTTTGCCGAGGACATGGAACATGCAAAATCTCAAGAAATTCTTCGTATGAAGGAGAGATGATGTAGGCAAGAAGTCCGAAACAAAAGTTTTATTAAAATAAAAAAACTAATTACAGGACCAGACAGCTTGTGGAAGATTTATAGCACCAGACTAAACCCCTAGGTTATTACAATGCTCTATTTCTCGGAGGCTTCGGCATTGTCATCAAAAGGGACCTCGTCTGGCATATCGACGCTCAGGTCTTCGGGGCAGGAGGCTAAGGGGTTTTCCTCGACCTCTAGGTTGGGGTGGTACGCCTTGAAACGAGCCAGGGCAATCTGGTACCCATATTCATGCTAGTCATAGGTGCCCAGCAAACCAATCACGTGAGTGATGGCACGTGTAACTTGATACAGAATCTTTTTGCTTATTATATTTTGGCGTATATTACTTTATAACTATTGCATAAATGCATATATATATTGTGATGTCCTTGGATTTGTGCAATGGGAATCGGATCGTGATGAGATCACGATAATGAGATCGATTCACCTTTAAACACATATCCTAAATAATCCCGGTCATAAGTTACTCAAGAGGGACATCGTGATAACCGGATAGACTGGTGTGCTGTATACCCGTCCATATGATGGATGCAGCTGGTCTCATAGCTGCTCGTGTAGGGACACTAGGGATACAGTACAGGTGCTCATTGGAGAATGAGTTCACTGATTGATCCGCTTACGGAATGCTGGATGGTTGATGATACCTTATTGTCAGACAGCGATTCCGTAGTCCTAGTGGTGTATCTAGTCCTTAGACTTGAGACACCAAGGATGTCCTGTATGAGTGCTCCACTCTTTGATACCAGACTTATAGGTTTGGCTGTCCCCAAATCTAGTACAACTGGTCATTGGGAGTGGTAGTCGACTTTACGAGGGCTATTGAGTGTCAATAGAGGATCATCCACTCTCGGCGTCATGAGAGGAATATCCTATGTGTTCTTGCTCAGACAAATCCCTGGCCAGGGTCATTCGGGTTGAGAGAGAAAGAGTTCTCCGGGAGAATCCGATTAGAGCGAGACTCGAGTAGAAACCGTATGGGTCTGACAGCACCATGCTCGATATACGGTCTCTGGGATATTAGATAGATGAGGGACTATAGGTACATGGTAACAGAGGACAGACAGGTCCAATGGATTGGATTCCCCTATATCGTTTGGGGACTACGGCGTAGTGGCCTAGTACGTCCGTAGTCGATGAGTCGAGTGAATTATTACAGAGATAATAATTCACTGAGTTAGAAAGAGTTCTGACAGGTATGACTCACGGCCAGCTCGATATTGGGCCTAGAGGGTCACACACATATGGTAGGCATTGCGATGAGTAGAGGTTCGGATATGAGATATCCGACGGAGCCCTTGTCTTATTGGATGCAGATCCAATACCCACTAGGGAAGGACCCATTAGGGTTTGACACGGGATCTCTATAAATAGGAGGGATTCACAACCTCATAGGCTAGAGTCTTTGCTTGCCTTTCCTATTCTTCTCTCCCTCTCCACCTCAGAGTAGGCCTGGAGTTTTGAGGAGCGTCGTCGCAACCCTACTGTGTGGATCACCGCTAGAGAGGAGGACGCTTGACCTCCTTCACCCTCTCCTAAGGATCTGCAAGAAAACAGGGATATACGATCTCCCTAGGTAACACAATCTCTATACGCAGTTTTGTGTTTTGCGGATTTTTGCGCACCAATCTTCGCACGACGACGAACATCTTTTTGGGAATCGGAGATTTTTGTTTTCTTGTTCTTCCGCTGCGCATATGATGTCGCCCCCCAATGATTTCCCAACAGTGGTATCAGAGCCAGGTTGTTCGTGCGAATGATTGGTTTTGAACTGCGTGTGTTGTGTTTAGGAAGAATATTGACGTCAAAATCGTTGACGCAAAAGCGAGGAAGGGCAGCAACAGTTGCTGCCCTCGATCTGCATGCCTGCAGCCACCTGCAGCGGCAGCCGCAACCGCAGCCAGGCTGCACAGCGCCGGCGCATGCGCAAGCGCTGTGCCTGCAGCAGCCGGCCGGCGGTCTGCTTGCAGCAGGCTTGCTGCTGGCGGGGCTGGCAACCCACGGGCAAAGGCGCCGCAGGGCAGCGGCGCCTGCCGCCGAAAGGAAGCGGCGCCTGTCGCCGCAGGGCAGCGACGCGCGACGCCTGCCGCCGCTGCTCCCGCGGGCGGAACCCCCCCACAGGGGCGGCCGCCCGGCGGGACAGCACCGCCTACGGAGGCAGCGGCGCCCGAAGGGGGAGCCCACCCGCAGCGGCATCGCCGCCAGCGGGCGTGCCGCCTACAGGCGAGGGCAGTGCCCTCGCCCCGCCGCACAGGCCGCCGCCGGCAGGGTGGCGGCGGCGGCAGCAGCGAAAAGGGGAAAGGGCATTAGGGTTTTTTGGGAAAAAGATAGTTTTGCCCCTCGGAATTTAAGAAATTTCAGTTTCTGTCTTTTGTCCAAATTATGAAAATACCCTTAGGAATTGAGAAATTCCCTACATGTCCCTGATTTCAGAAAATATTAATTAATTAAAAGGTTTAGTTGATTATTATTTTTATTATTATCTAGTAGTCCTACATGATGATGATAGTTTATACATGTGATGTATGATGTGTGGACGGATGATCATGGACCGTGTGATGTGTGTACTTGTGATTATTGTTATTGAGGTCTGTGAACCTCCATTATATTTCTCGTTTATTGTCGGGCCTGCGTGCCTATGATTAAGTTGTAATCACACGAGGAGGCGCAGCGGGAGCCTGGATGCGATAGCGGGACCCACGAGACGGACGATCGTAATGCATGGAGATGCATCAAGATGTCGACGGAACCGACGAGGACGAGATGGACGATCACAGGGCATGGAGATGCACCGTTGCACACATAGATCTTGATGTGAGTGATTAGGCCTACTGGCTCGGGCCTAATCATATTAGGTTGTGGTCCATGATCATCTGGTGTGATTGCTTATACACATACTAGATATGTATATGTATTTGCATGCGATGTAGATATATATTAAATATATGTGTGACATGTCATATTAGGAGACCAAATCATAGAAACATCTCTCGATAATATTAAGTCGGTAAACGTGAGGCAATTAGATTGACCCACGTGGCCTTCCATCGTTATGAGTAGGAACCGATTCCCGGTGTAGGTTGAGTTGGTCGAGTCCCTCGAGACTCACCTATATCGTGATTCGCTATCTTGCTTACGACATAGAGATGTCACCGGTGACCTGAGGGCATGGTATGCTTGGTCGAGTCCCTCGAGGGTATATCATCAAATCAGACTCATCTTGTAACGAAGGTGTTGACTTAACCGAGCATCATGGTTGGTCGAGTCCCTCGAGGCCATGGTGATTTGGAGGCCAAACAGGACGGGAATCATAAGGAGTTGTGATCGGCAAGAGTTGCCTACCTTTTAGGCTTAGTGTGATTGGTCGAGTCCCTCGAGGTTACACTAAGACGCTGATTGGATCCTGATCCCCACTAGAAGTCTGCCGGAGACTTCCTTTTCACGTGCTGAGGGTGTCACGTGACTCGATAGTAAAATAGTGGGAGCATATTAAGATAGAAGTCCATATCTTGATAGTTTATTTCTTGCAAAATCTGTATGTTATTCATTTCTGCTACATCTTTATTTTCAAAAAATGTCGCTTTCAAATCCCTTACGTGGCATACTTGATGTCAACCGCCTCACTGGTCCAAATTATACGGATTGGCTCCGTAACTTGAGAATTGTTCTCACAGCGGAGAAAATCGTGTACGTCCTTGATACAGTGATGCCTACACCCGAAGAAGGGGCAAGCGAGGATGAGATCGCTCGCTACGTGAAGTACATTGATGACTCCACTCTTGCTCAGTGTTATATGTTGGGCTCTATGACTCCAGAGTTACAGAGATAACATGAAAAGATGGATGCCAGATCCATTCTCCTACATATCCGTAAATTGTTTGAGGAACAGGGAAGGACTCAACGATATGAGATATCCAAGAGCCTTTTCCGCGCTAGGATGACTGAGGGGACACCGGTTCAGAACCATGTCCTAAAGATGATTGAGTGGATAGAGAAACTCACAGGTCTAGGAATGGTCCTAGAGGATAACTTGTGTGTGGACATTGTGCTTCAGTCCCTACCAGATTCCTTTTCACAGTTCATAATGAATTTTAATATGAACAAGCTTGAGGTGACTCTCCCAGAGCTCCTCAATATGTTGAAGGAGGCAAAGAGTACTATTAAGAAAGAGAAGCCAGTTCTCTACACTGGTGAGACCAGAAAGAAAAGGAAAGCAGAAAGGTCCCTTAAGAAGGGAAAGGGCAAGGGCAAACCAGGTAAAGCAAAGGTTGCTAAGAAAGACCCAGCAAAGGACAAAGGCCAGTGCTTCCACTGTGGTAAAGATGGGCATTGGAAGAGAAACTGCAAAGAGTACCTTGCAGAAAGGGCGTAACAAAAGCTTGATGAAGCTTCAGGTACATTCATGATCAGTCTCCATTTGTCAGACTCTTATGATAACACATGGGTATTGGATACCGGTAGTGCTTATCATATATGCAATTCGTTGTAGGTTCTGGCAAGGCCTAGGAGACTAGAGAGAGGCGAGATGGACCTCAAGATGGGTAATGGAGCAAAAGTTGCTGTATTAGCTGTTGGCGAGGTCGCCCTACATCTGCCTAGTGGAGCTTTTATTGCATTAGATGCATGTTATTTTGTTCCTTCTATTATCAAAAACATTATCTCCATTTCATGTTTAACAATTAGTGGATATAAATTTGTTTTTGAGAACAATGGTTGTTCGATATTATTAGATGATAAGATCATCACGAAAGGAACATTGCATAATGGTTTATTTATGTTAGACACCACTCCACATATCATGAATGTAAATATGTCCAAAAGGAAACGAGATGAGTTGAACAGTGCATACCTGTGGCATTGTAGGCTAGGTCACATCCATGAAAGAAGGATTCAAAAGTTGCTAAATGATGGATATCTAGATCCATTCGACTATATGTCTTATGCAACTTGTGAGCCTTGCATTCGTGGAAAATTGACCAACTCTCCATTTAGTGGAACTGGAGAGAGAGCCACTGAGTTGTTGGAACTCATACATAGTGATGTATGTGGACCCATGTCAACTCATGCCATTGGAGGTTACTCTTACTACATTACATTTACTGATGATTTCTCAAGGTATGGATATGTGTACTTAATGAAGTACAAGTCCGAGGCCTTTGAGAAATTCGGAGAGTATAAGAATGAGGTGGAGAACCAGACTGGAAAGAGTATCAAAACTCTTCGATCAGATCGAGGAGGTGAGTACTTAAGTACAGAGTTTACTCAGTTCCTCAAGGACCATGGGATATTATCCCAATGGACACCTCCTTACACACCTCAGCTCAATGGTGTCTCTGAAAGGAGAAATCGTACTTTATTAGATATGGTATGGTCCATGATGAGTTTCGCTGACCTACCCATCTCATTCTGGGGATATGCCCTAGAAATCGCAGCTTACCTTCTGAACAGAGTTCCAACTAAGTCGGTAGTGTCTACACCATATGAGATATGGAAAGGGAAGAAGCCTGATCTTAAGGTTGTTAAGATTTGGGGCTGCCCTACCCACATTAAAAGACACAACCCCGATAAGTTAGAATTAAGGACAGAGCGATGCATATTTGTGGGATACCCCAAGGAAACTTGTGGGTATTATTTCTATCATCTCGAGGACAAAAAGGTCTTTGTAGCTAAGAGAGCAGTGTTCCTTGAGAAGGAACACATTCTTGGCGAAGACAGTGGGAGAATGATAGAGTTGAGCGAAGTTAGAGAACCAAGCTCAAGCACCACTCTACAGCCCGAGTCTGTTCAGGTACCTAATACACAAGTTTCAACTTTACGCAGGTCTGATAGAGTATCTCATCCTCCTGAGAGATATGTGGGACATATTAGAGGAGAGGATGTTGAGGATATTGATCCTCAGACCTACGAGGAGGCTATTATGAGTATAGACTCCGGGAAGTGGCAAGAAGCCATGAATTCTGAGATGGATTCTATGTACTCCAATAAGGTTTGGAACCTAGTTGATGCGCCCGAAGGTATTGTACCCATCGGTAGCAAATGGATCTTTAAGAAAAAGATCGGAGTAGATGGAAAGGTAGAGACCTATAAAGCAAGGCTAGTGGCTAAAGGGTATCGTCAAAGACAAGGTGTTGACTATGACGAAACCTTCTCACCCGTAGCAATGCTAAAATCCATCAGAATTCTATTGGCTATTGCAGCACACTATGATTATGAGATCTGGCAGATGGATGTGAAAACCGCATTCCTCAATGGGAACCTCGTGGAGAAGTTGTATATGATGCAACTTGAGGGATTCGTGTCCAAGAACTGCCCAGATAAGGTGTGTAGAGTGCTTAGATCCAAATATAGACTAAAGCAAGCTTCCCGAAGTTGGAACATAAGATTTGATGAGTCAATCAGATCTTATGACTTCGTTAAGAACGAAGATGAGCCTTGTGTGTACAGGAAGGTAAGTGGGAGCGCTATCACCTTTTTGGTGTTATATGTGGATGACATCCTCATCATTGGGAATGACGTAGGAATGCTATCCACTGTAAAGACTTGGTTATCTAGACACTTCTCCATAAAGGACTTAGGGGAAGCATCTTATATCTTGGGGATTAGAATCTATAGAGATAGATCCAAGAGGATGCTTGGCTTGTCCCAGTCCAGGTACATAGAAACCATTGTCAAAATGTTTGGCATTGAAAATTCTAAGAAAGGGCGAACATGGATATGATACCTTATGCCTCAGCAATATGGTATATCATGTATGCCATGCTATGTACTAGGCCTGATATAGCGCATGCTCTGAGTGTCACGAGCAGGTATCAAGCGGATCTAGGCTTGGAGCACTGGAAAGCAGTAAAGTGTATCCTTAAGTACTTGAGAAGGACTAAGGATCTTTTACTAGTATATGGAGGTAATAGCCTTAAGGTTGAAGGCTTCACTGACTCAAGTTTTCAGTCTGATGTCGATGATAGCAAGTCGAATTCAGGGTATGTGTACACCTTGAATGGAGGAGCAGTGTGCTGGAAGAGTTCCAAGCAAGATACCACTTCTGACTCGACCACAGAGGCGGAGTACATTGCTGCATTAGATGCAGCAAAGGAGGGAGTCTGGGTGAAGAAGTTCATCACAGATTTGGGAGTCGATACAGATAGCGACAAGTCGACTTCCTTATATTGCGACAACTATGGGGTGATTACTCAAATAAGGGAACCTGGGTCTCATCAGAAGTGTTCTGAGGAGGTTTCAGCTTATAAGAGAGATCGTAACCCGAGGAGATGTAGTAGTGGAAAGAGTTCCATCCGAAGATAACATTGCAGATCCACTGACAAAGCCGTTGTCTCAGATTGTCTTTGAGCGTCACAGGAGTCTGATGGGGATCAGACACATAGGTGATTGGCTTTAGGTCAAGTGGGAGATTGCTAGTCATAGGTGCCTAGCAAGCCAATCACGTGAGTGATGGCGTGTGACTTGATACAGAATCTTTTTGCTTATTATATTTTGGCGTACATCACTTTATAACTATTGCATAAATGCATATATATATTGTGATGTCCTTGGATTTGTGTAATGGGAATCGGATCGTGATGAGATCACGATAATGAGATCGATTCACCTTTAAACACATATCCTAAATAATCCCGGTCATAAGTTACTCGAGAGGGACATCGTGATAACCGGATAGACTGGTGTGCTGTATACCCGTCTATATGATGGATGCAGCTGGTCTCATAGCTGCTCGTGTAGGGACACTAGGGATACAGTACAGGTGCTCATTGGAGAATGAGTTCACTGATTGATCCGCTTACGGAATGCTGGATGGTTGATGATGCCTTATTGTCAGACAGTGATTCCGTAGTCCTACTGGTGTATCTGGTCCTTAGACTTGAGACACCAAGGATGTCCTGTATGAGTGCTCCACTCTTTGATACCAGACTTATAGGTTTGGCTGTCCCCAGATCTAGTACAGCTAGTCATTGGGAGTGGTAGTCGACCTTACGAGGGCTATTGAGTGTCAATAGAGGATCATCCACTCTCGGCGTCATGAGAGGAATATCCTATGTGTTCTTGCTCAGACAAATCCCTGGCCAGGGTCATTCGGGTTGAGAGAGAAAGAGTTCTCCGGGAGAATCCGATTAGAGCGAGACTCGAGTAGAAACCGTATGGGTCTGACAGCACCATGCTCGATATACGGTCTCTATGATATTAGATGGATGAGGGACTATAGGTACATGGTAACTGAGGGCAGACAAGTCCAATGGATTGGATTCCCCTATATCGTCTGGGGACTACGACGTAGTGGCCTAGTACGTCCGTAGTCGATGAGTCGAGTGAATTATTACAGAGATAATAATTCACTGAGTTAGAAAGAGTTCTGACAGGTATGACTCACGGCCAGCTCGATATTGGGCCTAGAGGGTCACACACATATGGTAGGCATTGCGATAAGTAGAGGTTCGGATATGAGATATCCGACGGAGCCCTTGTCTTATTGGATGCAGATCCAATACCCACTAGGGAAGGACCCATTAGGGTTTGACACGGGATCTCTATAAATAAGAGGGATTCACAGCCTCATAGGCTAGAGTCTTTGCTTGCCTTTCCTATTCTCCTCTCCCTCTCCACCTTAGAGTAGGCCTGGAGTTTTGAGGAGCGTCGTCGCAACCCTACTGTGTGGATCACCGCTAGAGAGGAGGACGCTTGACCTCCTTCACCCTCTCCTAAGGATCTGCAAGAAAACAGGGATATACGATCTCCCTAGGTAACACAATCTCTATACGCAGTTTTGTGTTTTGCGGATTTTTGCGCACTAATCTTCGCACGACGACGAACATCTTTTTGGGAATCGGGGATTTTTGTTTTCTTGTTCTTCCGCTGCGCATATGATGTCGCCCCCCAATGATTTCCCAACAATTCATAGGTAACCTGCCCCGACCGAATCAGACCGAGCTGAAAGCCCGAGGACTCTTTGTAGTCCTCGATCAGCTTCCTGTCTTTCTCCGGCTGCTGACTCATCTCGGCGGCTAGGGCGTCAGAAAGCCCCCTTCACCTCAGCACGAGCCTCCTCTAGCTTTCGAGCAAGGCCCGCCGTCTCATCCTGAGTCAAATGAGCCTCGATTCGAGTCACCCTCAGGAGCGACTGGAGCTCATTATTCTGGTCCTTGGCCACCTTCGCCTCTGATGTGTGGCACGCCGACTCTGCTTCCAGCTCCGAGGCGTATTGCTCCGATCCCCGAGTTGGGCCGATGGGACTCGAGGTGAAGCGGGGAGCTCCTGAGGTGGCGTGCGAGCTTGAACGGGTGTCTCCTGTTGCCGCAATGGTTGGACGGCCGGCAGGTGCAGCAGATGAGAGACAAGTAGAATAATGGATTGCACCATATCGGTCAGAGTTCGGACTTGATGGGTGAGGTCGTGAAAGGCCTCGGACGACACGGGCGATGGGTCGGTTGGGGCACCGTCGGGTGGCGACAAACCCGAGTCATTGAATATCCGCCAATAGCGCTCTGAGGTCATGGCGGGGTGTTCGTCACGATGATCTCTGCGTGGGGGATGTTCCCCCGAAGCTCTGATCGGATGTGACCTCTCAGCCACGGGCTCGTCTGAGCCAATCGGGTGATCCCTCGACATCCGAGCCCTCCTTCTAATGCAAAAAATGTTGGTGTAAACAACTTCAAGCCGTGGCCTCGGGGCCGTCGCGGCTTAGTTCGAGTCTGGATGATAGGAGATCTCCCTGGGATGTTTCCCGAGACTACTGAGGTGGCCGATTGCGTTGGTCCGATCGGGACGGGGTCGCCGTTTCAACCGGGAGAGGACCCTCCCCCCCCGCCTGCGCCTTTAGTGGACGACCTCCGCCTTCGCACCTGCACAAAGATCGGGTCGGGGAGCTCGACCCGACCCCTCCGACTGTCAAGTTAGTGGATAGTCGTAGGGGGTTTCTTTAGCTAAGTTCTGTGTGTTCTCCTCCTCTTCTCTCCCCTCGGAGCGCGAGAGTTTTTATAGTGAGAATTATCATTGCTTGATGTGCTGGCCCGCAGGGAGCAGGATTGTACTTTTGGTAGCGTCTGACATTGCTGTTGGCGTGGAGTGAGGGATCGAACATGAACAGGGCATTAATGCGCCTTGGTAGGCATTCCGGTCCATGTTGACCAGGTGCCTCATCAAGTCAATAGAGGCGTGATGCATCATCTGGTGCAGCTGATGTTACGTGAGTCTTATCGGAATTATTACCCTCATCACCTAGTATCCACACACAAGCAGCAATGAGACCAACTACCTCCATCATATAGATGAGTATATAGTATACTGATCTATCCGGTTATCTCAATGTCCCTCTCGAGTAACCTATAATCGAGAATATTTAGGATTTGTGTTTTTAGGTAAATTGATATTATTATCATGATCTTATTATGATCCAATTCTCATTACACAGATTCAAAGATATTATAATATATATTTATTGCATAATATAAAGTAAAAAAATATAATAATAATAATAACAAAAAAATTATACAATGTGTCGCACGTCCCATCACTCATGTAATTAGCTTGTAGATTACTTATGATTAACAAGTTCGCCTATCAAAGACTCATAGAATAAGTATAGCAACTAATAATATAACCAAGCAAGTACAATCAACCCAAGCTAAAATGAAAAGGAAGTCGAAAGCTACTAACTCTATACAAGAAAGCAACTGATAAGCAGTGGAGAGAAAAGAGAGATTTCGTATAGGTTCTTATAATAAATTGAAATTAAAGAGGTATAATTCTCAGACAAATTTTTCTGGAGTGGAGGGAATTAATATGGAACAAGCAAGAAAAAAAAATTTTAAAGAGCCTAAAGTTACCGGTTATCATTTTTATTTATCTCATATTATTAATTTTTATATTTTATATTTTTTTAATAGTCCCACATTGAAATTATTAAAAGATAATATCTTTTGAAGTATTATAAATATTTTTTCCACCATAATGAGTTGATTTTTTTCGTTCTCCCTTATTAGGTTAATTTACTAGAATCTTTTCTATTAATAATGTATAAATTAAATTTCTAAAATTATAAAAATATATATAATATTAATATTAAGTTTCTATTCACTATATTGCACGGGTTAAACTAATGAAAAGTATAAAAAAAAAATTGTTATAAAGTAATTTATTATTTATTATTTGTCCTTTTATAATTCTTCCTTCTTTCACTTTTATAGTACCTCTCTTTTCTTTCTTCCGACTCTCTCTCTCTCTCTCTCTCTCTCTCTTTTGTTTTTTTCCTCCCTCCTGTTCTACTCCTCCATTTCCAAATCATAAACGTGCTCCATTTTTCTAATATTTTGATCTTTAAATAATATAGAATCAATTTAATTCGGCCCATATTCTTTTCCAGTTAGATTGATCCGGTTGGTCCTATTTTGATAACTATTCATTTTATATATTGCAGTGGACGGATCCCAATTGGTTTGATCGAAGTTCGTTAAATTATTATTAATTTAATATAATTAAGTTGATGATATTATCATATGATGTGAAGAATCCAATGCGTGTGAGTACTTCTTTGGCTGGCTGTCTGTGCAGGGAAACAGCCAAGATTGGATTCCTTCGGTAATCGAGACATGTCTCGCTCTCGCCATAAATTTCTTATCTATCGCATGCTACAGTTTAATATGGTACAGTAGAAGACGACGCCGACACCGAAGTGTCCATCAGAAGACGGCGACGACAACGAAGTCACGCATGACGGCTGGCCCGCTGTAGTGGGATGTGCTAACTACTTGTTATCCTTCTATTTTTACGATTAATTATTTTTAATATTTAGATCTTTATATTTTTAAAAATTCTATTAAGATCTTTATATTTATGAAAATAAAACATTTAATCTTTTTCTTTCACATCATCGATTTTATTTATTTTAGAAAAATGATATTAAATGTTTCATTTGAGATCCCAATATAATTTTAAAATATATTATTAAGAAATAAGTAAAGCAAAAAGATATGGTGTGATATGCATTAAATAATTTCTTTTCTAGTAATAATAATCTTAATATCTCAAGATATGAATTACATAATATTTTATCAATACTTTACTTTATATAAAATAATAATTTCAAATGTAATCTCATTATCTCATTATCCAAATGCTGTGGAGATCACCAAACGGCTGCAATGGACTCGTCGCCTCACGCACTGCTCCTGCCATACCCTGCACAAGGCCATGTCATCCCCCTCATGGCGCTCGCCCACTGCTTGGTGGACCACGGCTTCAAGGTCACCTTCGTCAACACCGAGTTCAACTACGCGCGCCTCGTCGCCGCCTTGGCCGACATGGAGCAGGCTGCTTCGGGCCGAATCGAGCTCGTAACCGTCCCGGACGGGCTGGATCTGGAAGACTCCGGTGCGCGCAGCGACATCGGGAAGCTGACGGCGGGCATCCTGAAGGCCATGCCGCCCTGCCTGGAGGAGCTGATCCGTAGGAGAGGCGACTCCGGCGATCAGATCACGTGCGTGATCGCCGACCAGGGCATGGCCTGGACGCTGGAGGTCGCGAAGAAGATGGGCATCCGGGCGGCCGCCTTCTGGACTGCGTCGGCGGCGGTGCTCGCCACAATGCTGAGCATCCCGGAGCTGATCGCGCGAGGCGTCATCGACGCGAACGGTGAGAGCACATAGAAAACGAGAACCAAGAAGACGAGCTCACAGACGGTGTCCTCTTTTCCGTGCAGGGTTGCCCATGGCGGAAGGCGTGTTCGAGCTCGGCCCAGGCGTGCTGCCCATGAACACGGCCTACCTTGGCTGGAACCACCTCGGGGATCGGACAACCCGGCCGATGCTCTTCAATTACATCTTCAACAACGCCCGGGCGACCGCCGCGGCCGACTTCCTTCTCTGCAACTCCTTCAAGGAGCTCGAAGCGCCGGTGTTCGCCTTCGCCCCGAGCATAATACCTATAGGGCCGGTGCGGGCGGCGCACCGGCCGGGAAAGCTGGTGGGGCACTTGTGGCCGGAGGACACGGCGTGCACGGCCTGGCTCGACGGGCAGCCGCCCGGCTCGGTGGTGTACGTGGCCTTCGGGAGCTTCACCATCCTCGATCGCCGCCAGTTCCACGAGCTCGCGCTCGGGCTGGAGCTGTCCGGCCGGCCGTTCTTGTGGGTCGTGCGGCCGGACCTGACGGACGACATGGCCGACGCCTACCCGCCGGGATTCATTGACCAGGTCGCCTGCAAGGGGAAGATGGTGAGATGGGCGCCTCAGGACCAGGTGCTTGCTCGCCCTGCCATTGGCTGCTTCATATCACACTGTGGGTGGAACTCGACCATGGAGGCCATCAGCAATGGAGTGCCTCTCCTGTGCTGGCCCTACTTTGGCGACCAGTTCGTCAACCAGACCTATGTTTGTGATGATTGGAAGACTGGTCTGAAGATGGTGGCTGATGAGAGTGGGATCATAACAAAGGAAGAGATCAGCTGCAAGCTGCATGAGTTGCTTGGGGATGTGGAGGTGAAGAACAGGGCAATGGCTTTAAAGGAAGCAGCTCATAGAAGTGCCACCGATGGAGGATCCTCCTACCAAAACCTTACTCGCTTTGTAGCTGCCATGAAAGAATGAATCTAAAGAAAAGCCTCAAAGTGGATCAATCAGCGTAAAATGATAGATTCCAACATTAAATCTTCAGAATAATTTACATAAACATGTACAATCTTCAAAGCCGAGCAATCTGTGCCACTCCTAACATCTACAGGTCGTCAACTAGTCACTGATAAGAAACAAACAAGAGTAAACATGTCTTTTAATCTGTTGCAAGTTTGGAAGACCGGCATAATGTGTTTGAGCAGTGAACAAGAACTGCAATGTGAAGAACATGAGATGACTACAAACGACTCACGCTGGACTGCTATTGCCAAGAAAAAGGAAGAGAATGGGAGGCCACATCCGAAGACCCTTCACCTCCCACATGAAAAATGTCCTGGCAGTGGAGATCAGCATCCGTATCAGCATCAGCATCAGCATCAGAGATCAGAACTCCACCTGTTTGATCGTCCTCAACCCGTGAACATGAGAACCCCGAGTACTGGAGGCTCGAAACAAGAGGCTCTCCCACTGCAACCACACCAGCGGATAGCATCCGGCCGACGTTTATGGTTGAGGTCTGAGTTGGTGATGACAGAAGAGAGAGAGCACAATCGGAGTCGAGAACTTGGGTTAATCCATCGGAGAAGATCCTGCTGCTACTTTCTGCTGCAGAGGCGGTCTCCATTGCTGTTCTGCCGTAGGCAGCTTTGTCTTGTTTGTAGATGTTGGAGAAGGATCCAGGGGGAAAACAATGGTGGCCATGTGTGTACAATGCATCTTCCTCCGTCTTGATGATTCCAGCCCAGCTGGGCTGTGTGGGAAGAATCTGAGATACGTGAGGATATGTTGAGAACCTCGTCCCTGCATGCATGGTTTCTGCACATTGGTTATCTATGCATGTCTATGAGAAGCAAGAAATCCATGCAAGCACTAACCTTGATAAAGTGGAAGCAGAGTGGGAGAATTAATCGACTCAGATTGAGGCTTTCTTCTGCGTCTGTTGTGTCCATCCAAACGCTTCCTGCAGCTTCGTTTCTCCTCATCAAACTCCGTCAGCAAGTGAAACCTGCAGGCCACAACTCAGAGGGTAACAGTAAAAGGAATCAAAACAGGTAGAAATGGGTATGTTCGATGCAGATATCATGGCAACTCCAGGAAGAAGCACTTCTGCTTCTGAGTTCGCATCCTGCAGCAACTAAAATTACAGACTCTCAAATTGTTGAGATGATGTCTACCGGTCTAGTTTCCTCGAAGCAAAGAATCAGCTACAACTAAATAAGCATTTTGGAGCTGATTGGAGCTCAATCTAACAAAGGTTTTGACGAAGAAACAAGCTTCTCTAGCGGTAAGGGGGATAAAGATGGGAGAGGAATCAGGAAGTGAATGCATCATCTATAGCTGATTTCCAAGACACAGGATTTGGATTCCCCGGAGACAAAGGAAAGAGAGCTGAAGAGTGAAGAGTACTTGAAATCCAGTGTTGGCCATGGAGACGCACACACACACAGAGAACATGCACTGTGAGTTCTGCCATGCGTTGTGGAGATTGTGATTTACCTGCTGCACTGCTGACAGAAGCGCTGCTCGACGCCACCCACCACCACAACCGGAGTCTTGGAGTGCAGCTCGCACACCTTGTGGCGTCTGTGGTACTCCTTGCAGCTGCTGAGATCGGCCCTGCACCCGTCGACCAAGCACGACGCGGTCTGGCTCGCCATGCTCGGTGCTCGAGCCCGCTTGGATGGACTGCAGGCCATCGTCGTCGTCGTCGTCGACCGAGGTTGGTCTCTCCATTGCTCAGGTGGTCCGGCATCACCTGAGCCGCCCCCAAGCTTCAGGTCGACCGAGCAGCTCGGCCCTGCCATGGCGCCCATCTTGGCTTCAGCAGTTTGCTCCAGCTCTGCCAAACCCCACGAGGGGAGCTTGGGATCCCACTCCATGACCCTATCCCTTCCCAGTCCAACAAGGCAAAAGAGCAAGAAGACTGCAAATAGCTGAGCAAATCTCAGTAAAGAGAGATGTCAGCTCTACTAGTTCTTGCACTGAGGCTGCAGTAAGAGCTCAAAAGTGTTTGGAATATATCCAATAAAGCAAAAGATCTTATGAACTCGAGGCCAGTGAGGACTTACACTGAACTGCAACACCAAGAACACAGGGCTTATGCGATCCTTCCAATCATCCAATTCCTGGCATGGTTGCAACCACTACTGATTACCATTCAATATGATGGTTGAAAGAGTAGAAGACACAGGTTGACATATATATAGGTAGAGACAAGTATACATATAGGCATGAAAAGGCTATGACTACAATTACTGGGAGGAGAGGAACAGTGACTTGGATAATGTATTTGATGCTCTTAAAGAGTTCAGAGAGAGAGAGAGAGAGAGAGAGAGAGAGAGAGAGAGAGGGAGAGACAGAAAAAGGTGAGAGCAAGTCCATCAGCGAGACTTATAGCATGCTTTGTTCCTGTGTGTGGGGTCTACTTAGAGAGAGAGAGAGAGAGAGAGAGAGACATGCGCATGTTTCAGGGAGGGGGTTGAGAAGGGTGACAGGTCTTTTGCTACTGTGTGGATTATGCAACTGTGCTTCCAACTTTGTTCAGCACCTCTATAGCTTTCTCTTTCTAGCTCTCTCTTTCTAGCTTAGGTTTAATGACATCCACTTGTTTCAGGATCTTTTTTAGACATCCTATAAAACCGGAACTATAAAGCACAAATCAAGAAATGATTCATGCCTAATTTGACTTATTATCCGACCTATCTCTCTCTTATATCACAAATTTTGAGATGAAGTCTCATCCCCCTTAAAGGACATTAACATAACCTCAGGGCTCTATCAGATAGGTTTTTTATTAGGTTAATGTTGTAATAAGCTTAATGAAAAGAAAAAATTCATGTAATGGATCCAAAATGATCAGAATAATTGTAGAACCATAAATTCCTCACAATATCATCTTAACATTTCAAACAGATAGCGTTGATGATTCCATGAAAATTTCATTTCAAATTAGAGTGTGAATGATGAAAAATCTGATAAAAAGATTTTAGTTAAAATATCATGTTACAATATTGAAATCGACCGATAAATGATGTATGCTAATCATCACAAGTTTAACTCTGAGTTCATTCAATTAGAAATCTCAACAAAAAAAACTAATAAACTGAGCTTCCAATCAATCTATCCACTTTTGTTGACCACAAACTTGAAAAGAACATGAAGAAGCTTCTATTCTTCTAAAGGAAACCACATTCTAGAATTATTTTTCTGATTTCTTCCACAACCTAAGTCTGCAAACACACAAAGAGAGAGGCTGTTGCAGCAACAGGAATCCTCAAAGAGTGGTGAAGAAGGCCATTCCTTCCCATTCCCACACATCAATTTGAGTGCCACTGCCCACTAGTCATCTGTCTTTCCAAAGGGATAGCACGCTGCACTATTTTGGTCTAAAGATCTTGCAAGGCAGTTCTTAGGTTTCCTTCATTGCATTACCCACTTTAGGCGACAAAGAATTGTTGGAGGAAGACAGCAGCACTTTTCCAACATCTTCTTTAGCAAAAGAAGATGTCACTATCTGTGGTGGGCACTGACTTGGAGAACTGAAGCTCGCGATGCTTTTGTCCTCCATCCAATATGAGAGGTACTGCTTTAATATCTCTATCAGGAGCAATGATCCTATTCAAGAAGAAGACTCATATCAAGAGAACAATCTTGTCAAGTTTCTGTTGTACGGTGAGGTTTGTTTGAACTCATCTACTTGCTGGTTTCTTGAGTGGAGAATGATGACCTCTCTTGTTACCCCTCCTTATGCACTATTTTGTTTCCTAATAGAATAAATCAATAAATACTTAGAAAAAGAACAATATAAAGAAAACAAAATAAAACATCAAATCAGCACCTTTTACTTACATCCACTAAAATCTCAAAACTTTTTGCATACCCTCTTACATAAATCCTGAATCTACTAAAAGAATCTCAAGAATGCTCAATATATATATGTTTCTTCCACACCTTAAAAAGCATAGGATTTATAGACTATTCATAGAGTAACCAACCTTATTTTTTAGGGTTCTTTTCTTAATCAAGCAGGAGCGTCTTCAAATCTGAATTCCTTATCCTCCAAATAATTTATCCTTTAAGCAATCTATTATAAGTTAAAAAAATTCAAAAACTACTTAACAATCCTAATGCTATATGCATTGATATGTCCCTCTTCCCTGTACCATGGAATGAAGAAAAGTGGTGATTTGAGTTCTTGCCAAGATCCCTTTATATCTTTTTTCCAAAGCTAGTCCTTCTCATAAGAATGAGGAATGGGCTGCTATAGTCCTCCTTTGGCAGCAGTTCATGTGGTATTGATGCATATGGCTTTTCTTCCCACATTCTTTTCTTTTCTTCTGGTTTGTAAGAAACAAAAGCTGCCAACCAGATGAAAGAATTTAGAGGCTCACAATTCCTTTTCCATTGCATCCATATTTCACTTTAAATAGCGCACAGACTGTCGCTTGTGGAGACACTGACATTAATCTTAATTCTTTCTAAGGTGACATCAATACATTAGGAGTTTGGCCTTCCAATAATTTAGCTACTCATTTGCATGACACTAGTTTTACAATGCAATGAGATAATTGTCATTCAGCATTAACTTTAAATATTTCTTTCTTATGCAGATAAAACAATTTTTCAAAGAAGGTTGGGACAGAAAAAAAAGGCCATTGGAACTAGAATATATGAGGTTGGAATCTTTCATAAAAGAATGATAGACATGTATGTGAGTCCTCACTTGTCCCTGCTATTCTTGTATTTGTCACCATATCCTTGTCTCCAATTTCAGGATAATATGTCCAGTCATTTTGTTTTCCCCATCTTGACTCCTATGAAATTACAAAGTGTAGTTTTAGCTTGAACTAAAACACACACACACACACATATATATGTATATATATATATACATGCGTACATATACATATATATACATATACATACATATATGTATGTATATATATACATATATATATGTATATATATATATACATATAAATACATACATATATGTATGTATATATACATATATACATATATATGGTAGTAACTTCAAGAGAAAAAGAGCTGAAGAGACTGAGATGATGTAGACAAAATACAATCATGTTTAAACTTTTATGGCAAAGTTTGTGAAGAGCAAGACATGAATGGGACCATGAAACACTGACCTCAAATCATGACGGCATGGAAATCTCAATCTATCATACCAAATCCAAGGACTTTATCCTGGTTGACACAAAGCTGAAGGTGTACTGGCTGTAAGGCATCCATGTGCAATCAAAAGGATGGTAGATACAACTTGTGAGACAAAGGAGGGGCTTGTTGGGTTCTCTTTGATTGGCAGAAGGGAACAAGTTGACAGAAAGGAGGAGCCCTGCATCATGCACAAAATCTAGCAAGGGCCCTTTCTGGATTCATGCAACATGTGATATGCTACCTGAGAAACTTAGGCATCAAATATTAACTATTGATCCTTGACGATGTGAAACCATTCTTGAATCTCTCTCAATCTTAGTTAACAGGAATTTGTATCACTCCTCTCCGAGAAACCTATTGCCAAGGGAAAACAAATCGCAACTCTAGATGCTTAAACAAGGTTAATTATTAAAAAAAATCTTAAATGACAAATTTATGTTGAATATGTAACTTCTCTACTGTCATAATGCTCAAAGATCTATGTCATCTATAAACCACAATTTGATCAACCATGCCTTAAGAAGTAAAAGTAGATGAGTCTGTATCAAATTAGTCAGAATTAACATACGTAGAGGACTGCATACCAATACAATTCAAATATTAGCTAATTCTTATTTCTCTTAATCTTCATTTTCATAGCACGATAATAGGAATTTGCATTAGTTTTCCTCACTGAGAAATATATAGCCATGAGAAACAAATGTCAATTCCAGATGCCTGAACAAGGTTATTCATCTCTACTATCATAATGGTCTCACTGATGGGAATTATCTTTTTCTTTTGATCTTTTCACTTTAATTCACATATGATGTTCAAATGTTCCAACTCTAGACCAAGAGTTCCTCTTTGGAAATAAAGCCAAAAGCTATTGAGCACTTCTTCCAAAAATCCCTTGGAACTTCTTTTTGTTCTTGAGGAATCGTTGCAGGTTATCAATCACATGCCATGCAGGGGAAGATATGTAACAAAATAGTGATCTTCTATGACTACTAAGTAAATACTTGGTTTCATTGTCCTCACACATGATCATTAAATGATACAAGTGTCCTCCATGATCGTAGCATGCACCATCTAGTCAAGAAATAATTGGTGGATTTAACGCCTGGGTCATTGTTTTCATGCAAGAACTGTTCATGCAATGATTTAAGTCACACTTAGTGGTTTCAAAATCTAGGACGATGATTCCAGTCATTGAGCAATCAGAAAACCAGTCAAGTGATTCCAGTTCAATGGCTACCCACTGTTTCTTTGCGACCTGAGGATTCAATATTCAGACACACTTTCTACTCACTGAGAATTCATGCACTCCTTAAGAGGAAAGGTTTTCAAGCAGAAACATGAAATCTAAAATATATAGTGGGTTTCAGAAGTAAAACCTGAAATCATCACATAAATCTTGCAGCATATTAAGTCAGCTTGTAGTCTGACTCTGTAAAGCAGCAAAAAGAACATGAGACATAAGTAGAATTTTTATTTTCTTATAACAGTGCAAAAGAAATGGCAGTAGGAATGTGAGAACCTTAGGTCAGTCTCAGCTTACCTTGGTTTGGAAGACCCTTTGCTTGCATTGCCGTACTCATTTGGATGCTCTGAGAGATCACTAGCAAAGTTAAGGTTTGCTCTCTTCTTCAGCTTCATCAAACACCATCTAAAAGAAATATACAGTTACATAGCTAAAGGATGTCAAGATGTATCATCTAGCTAACCTACCAAAAACCCTTGTGTATGTCTTATAGTAGGACAACTTGCATAGAATTGGAATTCTATATCAGCTATCTTGTGAACATTTGATCACATGAAAATAATTAATATGAGCATGATGTTGCCAGGCTCTTAATATGCAACTTAAGTTCCTTGCAGGCACCACACTTCCTTCTCACTAATTATTTTCAGCATGGTCAACAAAAAATGATCCCTTGAGCATTTGGAAGCTCTTCAAGACCTGATTCCACATCCCTCAATAATTTGTCAGTGTAGAGGACACTAGACCAAAAATCATGGGGCAAAAAAGATCACATATGGATGCCAGTGCTTGTTTTCTTACCTTTTTCTTTATGTTGTACCAACAAAAACACCACCACATTTAATCACATCTAGTGCTTGTTGAAAAGCAAGCTATGCAATGATGCATTATAAGAGTTGCTTCAGGTGTACCAAAGATCATCATCAATTCTTCAAATCTTGAAAGTCCTCTTGTGGCATATCATTGTAGATCTCCATATGTCAAAAAATTCAAGTTCTTAGCCATGAAGAACAGAGTCAGCACATTTTTTAAAACAGCAGCTCCAAGCCATTCACCATGTTGAGCATCAGGCCAACCCAGGACTTCTTGTTAGAGACAACCTTGGGAACTGACAAGCCACTTATAAGCAAGTAAGGTCATCTTTACACTTGTAACTACAACTAAAACCCATGAAGCACATACAAGAATGAAAAGGATGCACATTTAGATTTAGATCCCTATTTTTCAGTAGATGGAGAAGAGGATGCCATATCCCAGTGCCTACACCCACCATCTCTTTCCTCACAAACATTTGGAAGTTGCAAGATCAGCACATCGTAATTAAAAACTGCCACAAAGTGCTCAAACAAAATTGTGGCAGATACAATAATGTGCACTTGAAAAGCCTAACCTAATCCATCAGATTAGCAATGAGATGAAGTAAAGGCAACTGGTCAGAAAATGGGGGCACATAGGAGAAGCAATAGATGTATCGGCATTAGGCACCGTTGAGCCAAACCCTGGAGGACTCAGCCCACCAACACCACCATCAGTGCTGCCAAAGTTTGGTGTAGAAGGCGGTATAGAGGTTGTTGCTGGTGTATTGGAGGGAGTATTAGTTCTTGGTGTACTTGTTGAGCCTCCTGCAGTGCTGCAATTAAGATATCCAATGTTGTAAGATATGTATAGAAGGAATCACTATTTTTTTTTAGTCTTTGAAGTAGATGTTGCTTCGGTAGAAGAAGGTTATTATGTAGTTGATGGATTTGTGAACAATAAAGTAGAAGTATTTCTTTGATTGACATTATGTATTCATGTAAGGATTAAACATGCTCAAGTTTTTGTTCATTTGACTTTCTCCTTCCCCCTCAGACTAAAATTAATTTTAGAAATGCACCCGAAAAGGAGTTTGTGATAGTCTCAACCTATTCCATGTAGTTTCTCAACCCCAAAACTAGATTATTGCCTGAAGTCCAATTTTAAACCTATCCAGGCTGCTGACAAAACCACTCCCATCTAGGATAAGAGTTAGTTACCAAGTTTGAAGTATGAAATAGATGCACCTCTCACATTCCAACCAACTTTACAACTCTAGCACCTTCATTTGTTCATATTTTCCCAGATAAATCTTGTATCAATAGAGAAAAGGAAGTAAAACACCAAGAGTAATTTTGCATGTAAAAAGAGTAGCCCATATATTAAAAACAAAAATAGCTAACACAGACATATAACAGATTCAGGAACGGTCATAGACTGAGCATCAGCAGGTTGAACAAATGTTTCAATTTCAGAGTTCAATTGTAAGTTGGTCCACTTCCTATAAATTTTTAAGTTTCAAGGTGGTAACTGACAACCTAACTAAAACAATATCATGGTAAAAGAGCATGTTATGAATTTGAATCATGACTTTTTTTGTTAGTTATACTGATGACTAATTCACCATAGATGGGTATTTGCACAAAGCTCATTGGTATTGGGCTTGCGTTATTATTTGCATTTGGGTCTGTCGTTTATTGTTAGTTATACCGATGACTACTTCACCCTATTGCTTGTTTCATCATTGTTTGTTAAGGTGTGATAGGCAAATCATAACCATCATCTGCACTGTGGTAACAAGAAGATACAAAGATTGCAGATGGTGGAAAGAGATGAGGAAGCCTGTGGCTTATAAATTATAGCCCCTCTTTCCTTCTTTTTCCAAAGACAAATCATTCAGGACCACGAGACAAATCATTGGATGCCTCACCACAGGGCACAATACAAATTCTTAGCCTACGGGATCAGCATTGATTTGAGGAAGTGTGACCATAAACAGCAATATCATGGACAGGGCCTTAGTTGTGGCATAAAATATAAATAAGAGACCGAAAGATCCCACAATTGATAAAAAAAATTAAAAACAAGAATTTACACTTTCCCATACTTTTAAAGCACAAGATCACCATCCAAGACATTTTGATGTTGCTAGTTGCAATATTGTTAATCAGTTCCCACGCCTGTGCATAGCAGCCTGCCATTCTAGTGTTTGAATTTGATTAAATGAATTTGTTTAGACAATGATATTATGTTTTTAATATCAAATACAAAAAAATTCAACATATCCCCCTTCTTTTTCCCCAATGTCCCTCTTAGTTTCTCTAGATCCTAATGTGTTGAATCTCATTTGTCAATGATGTGGCATCAAGTAATTGAAGGTGACATTCACTATCTTACCAGAGGCTTCATAAACCTCACTACTATTTCTACACCACCAAGCATTTCTCTTAACTGAAAAGACCATTCAAAAGATCTCAAGCACCATGAGAAAAGGATTTCAATCTTGATTGGTTACCAGTTTCATTAATCTACCGGATACCAATATACCGGCAGTATTCCAACCTATATTAACAGACATCACCCATAAAAATAATAAAAAAATAAAACTGATTCTCGTTTGTCAGACAGGTAAATATTAGTTAATGCACACCATATTGATTGGTATTTGAATCCATGCCATGAAATATCGTTGAGCCACCAGTTCATGCTTGAAAGTGGGTAACGAACACAGCCTTATGAACAATTACTTCTTTTTGTCCTGTCAACCCAAGAACCCTACATAAGTACTTCACTCAACGATGTAGTGGTATTAAATAGGCTTGGAAGAGTAAATATAGTCATTTACACCTCAGTATGTGATTCCAAGCATCTATAACAAGGTAAAAAGTAGTACACTGTGCAACTTTAATTAAATATTGAAGCATGAGACCAATTTAATAATGAACTTGCTACAGGTATCAGGGGTGTTTTCTGATAGGATCCACCTAGGACCTGATTCTGAATGTGATAAACTTAGAGAATCCAAAATGAGCATTTACCCAAAATCTCTGGTCAAATTTAGGTCCAATATCAAAGATAAGATATTGTCAGATATAAATGAAGGAATCTCACTTGACCTGATAAGCTTATTAGATCTTAAATGGGCTTACAGTATCAGCTTATCAGGATATGGATCTTTGTGATGATAGTAAAGATAGTCAATGCATAGTCATCATGGGAGCAAGGTTGAATGATCATGCAAGAAAGCTTGAGGTGGCCAAACAAACACATGGTGGAGGGGCAACCAACATCTATAAAGCCTTAAGCTGACCAATCATCATCATCATCATCATCATCATCATCAACTAGAGTCCCAATAATCCCGAAAACAAGCTCGTGACCTAGAACACAGATAAAACTGACCAATTGGTCATGATGTATAGGATTAATCGACTATAACATGAAGAGAGCACAAGTTGGCAAAACATGAAACCAAAACTAACCTCCATATCTCGGGATTATGCATATAAATAAAATTTTCATTCTTTGCAAGAAAAGTTGAGTTGCTTCAGATTTAAAAAGCAAGCGTGTCACATACCTTGCAGAAGAAGGGTATGTGCACGATCCGTAACCTGAAACCAAACAAGACAACAAAACAAGTCAGCACCGACACTTCCTTATGTGTATCCATCTCCTCTCCAAATCATTTTTATCAAATGACAAACAACCAAAAAAACCCAATAAATTTAAAAAACAAAGAAGGAAAAAAAATGCACCTACTAGTTTCCAAGAAATATAATCATATATAACATTCCCTTCCATAATATAAATCAACACTCCGAAGATTGAAACTATAGGGTCGCTTTTTAGGGTACAGAAAGCCTTTAACTTGCAATTTTTATTTCACATGAAGCATTAACGAGATTATATGCAGTTAATGCAAACAAGATTTTGATTTATATTTCTTTTCGAAGAGATAAAATACGAAATTATGATTGGAAAACAAGATAACGGGGGAAGGACAAACAATCTCTTGTGTGCGCACGCTCGAACCCTTTCCAGCTGTAGCACGCAGATCGAGGCGTACTACTCGCCGAGATTCGAGCAACTTTAGCCAATGGCGCAGATTAAATGCCAGGCACGTACTCGATCCGTCATAGTTAAGAAAGAGGAAAGGAGGGCTACAGGGAGAGAGCACTGACTGGGGTCGGTGATGGTGACGGTGGCGGTGCCGGCGAAGTCGCAGGCGCCGGGGGCGGCCTTGGAGCGCTGGTAGTAGCTGTTGAAGGCGTAGGAGGCGTGGGCGGCGAGCGAGTTGGGGAGGTAGCAGAGGCCGCTGGACTGCACCGGCGTGCAGTCCGCCGCCCCGGACCCGCACGCGTAGTCCAGCGCCGTCTGCAGCGCCGTTGTTCCCGCCGCACTCCTCGCTATGCACCACGTCACTTCCCCTACCCCTCTCGTCATCATCCCAACCACCACTACGACCGCCATAGCCACCTCCATCGCCGCCATCCTTATTCCCGCCGCCGGTCCCCCCATCGACATCCCACCCCCAAAAAGAAATAAACACTGTTAGTATAGAACACGGTGAGTGATGTGGGAATATAAGCACGAGAGAGAGTGAGAGCGGGCGGTTTCACTTTTCCTATTTTTCTCCACGCTTTTCTTCTGTTCTCGTTGTTGGCTCTGCTGCCTTTTTTTTTATTATTAGAGAGAGAGACACACACATACATTATAACCGTTGGATATGAGGTACGAGAAACTGCGGTTGCTTCGAGATGCACGAGATCTGTGATCGGACGGTGGCCAGGGCATGTGTGCAACTTTTTGGGTGCCATATATGAACAGGTCCTCTGCTCGACTATTTGCCCGTGTCTTGATTGGCTTTACGTGTGGGTCCGGGCGAGTTGATAAACAAGTCGTAACGGCCAGTATCGAACCAATCATGATCTGGTTTAATCTGCAAGCTTTGATATTAGCGATATTTATTATATATAATTCAAGTTAGAATTCACAGCTAATGAATATGTGAATGATTGGATATGCATATATATGACATATTAAGCATTTTCAAACTTCCAAGTGACATATAATTTCAGCTTATTCATCACACAGCATATTATTTTTCTCTAGGAAGCTGCTACCGTATGTTGTTGCAAGGTCACACATGTTTTAGTGTTTAGTTTCAGATCCAACAGAACTCTTACTGCTCTTTACAACACAAATACGAGCATCTGGGAATGGAAATTGTAGCAAGAGATATTACAAAAGGACTAACTGAGAGCAAGTCGAGAACTTAATCTATGCTCTACATGTACCTAAAAACAACATTTAGATGCCAAAGGAAAATAAAAAATAATCCACCTAGAGAGATGCCTCTAACGGAAGAAAACTAGAGAAAAGGAAAAAATATATATATCTAGCATTCAACCGCAAGATATAAAAAGAAGAAGATATTGGAGAGAAATAGAGCCACTGAGACCTATTAGAATTAAAAGAATTATTCTGTATAAGGAAAAAAATTGGAGAAGAATGCTATATCAAGAGGAAGCATATTATCATGTAATTTTAAAAAGCATTTCATAATAACATTAAGAAGCATATTTAATAGGCAATTCTTGTTTGCCACCAAATGGATGAATCTTTAGAAGAAAAAATGCATCGAAAGGACTGTACATCTCCAGCTACAGAAACTGGATGTTACAGATAATTTCCTTACCTTGGGCAGCTCAAGGGAAAAATAAACCTGTGAATACTTGAACAGGAAAATTACTATGAATCCGCCTCATCATTTTCATCAACAGAAGTAGCTCGCCTAGAGTCTGACGTTGGTGCTCGTATGGACACTCCTGAGCTACCATTGGCAGTCTCTTCTGATGGCAATGTCAAAGTAGGAGGATCTAATGATGATCCCAGTAGATGCTGAACTGTCGGGACATCAGCCATGGAGGACTCTGACAGGCCATATGTGACGGGGCCCATGGGATGATCAAACTTGCAGTTTGGGCCAAATTTGCAGATACCATATCGAGAATAAAAAACACACAAGGGCTCTCCCTGTTAAAGTTGCAAAGGTCGTTTAACATGTTAGCAGGTTCTTAAAAAAAAGAGGAATAAGATGATGTGCAAGGTTTAGCATTCATATTGAAGACCCCAAGTCTTCATATATTCTTCATATATAAAAGTAGCACTAAAATCCAAGAACTGCATTAGTGACCAAGGTAACCAGGGACTAAAAGGAAAATATTTGTGTAATATTTATTGTGCAAATCATATCTGAGTAAAGTGCAAAACTGACCCTAAACATGAATGAACTGTTGATCAAAAAGAAGAGAGAAAAAACAGATCGGGTGAATAACTTACTGGACGTAATGGAAGACCCAATGGATTTAACACACAATTAGGAGTAGGAATTAGTCTCTCCCTAGGATGATGGAACCTGCAAACAGCACCAAACTTACAATCTCCAGTCTTCATGTAGAACTGACATTCAGGTTGGCCAGGTCTCTCAGGAAATATGTTCTCCCTGGGAACTGCATACAGTCCCATAGAAACAGAACCTGGTCGATAAGAAGAAAATTTCCCTTGAGCTCCAATATTTGTCTCACCTTGTTGTGAGGGACTATAAAACTGAGCAACCCCTGCTGTTTGCTGACTTCCTGGAGATGAACCCAGCTGCCCCTGCATGATACAATGATGATCATGGTAAAGTGTTGACAGCCTAATATACCACTCTCATACAGGATGTGACAGAAAAGAATATCTAATATATATATGATTGGCAAGGAGGTTTGATATTCTGCAATAGCACACATAACAACAGTGACATCCCAAAGTAATCAGAACTAAAATTGGTGAAATATATTAGAGAAACTGTTTTCTATCATCATGAATTCCTTGTACCTCGTATTAGAGTAGTAGAATATATTTTTACAACTTGATTGCTCGACTCTAGGAAAACAGAGTATAGAGAACCAAAGATATATAGTGTCAAATGCAGTAGATGCATCAAAAGAGTGATAACTTCAGTTTGAAGAGGTTGAAATTCTCACATTCAGACCCACAAAAGATAACTTGAATTATAAAAAACAGATGACAAGTATATCCAAAAGACAAACAAATAATAACAACATCAAAATGAAAAAAATGATTGTGAACCTATAATATGCCAATCAAGTTACTCTCATCCATAACCTTCTATATAAATTCACATTTATGTAATTTCTAGGGTTTTACTAATCAAGTATTGCATCAAGCTACAGGTGGCACATGCCGGTCTAAGTTTATACCAGTGATTAGACTTTTCAGATGGAGTTACCTACAAACTAGAGGTTTTTGTTGGAACAGTAAATTTCAGTGGTCTCTGTCAAACAACACTTCTTCAAAATGCATGGATCAAATTATGGATCAAACTGACATATTGGTTTATCAACCATAGCTCTTTGAGGCTCAAGCCCTAAATGAACGGATTGGAAGAGCACTCAAGCCTAGGAGCGGCACTCACAAGAGGAGCATCTCCCTCTTATCATGTTGACAAATCCTCTAGCAGCTGGAAGTCCTGGATTAGGAAAGTGGCTTTCTTTTTGTTTTGTGTGTGTGATGGCAAGTAAACGAATAAGTATTTGGACTTCCTTTTGGTTTTTTTCTCCATGCTGATGGCATGGCTATCACACGACCACATGGCAGCTTGAATTAGAACTAGTACATCATCCAAATCTGACCTGAGATGCCACTACTAGTTGCTAATATATTGGCGGACAGCTCTTCTTGGTCAAACATTTCTTATTCAATGCTTTAAAAATAAGACTCCAGTAAAAGGAAACCCACAAATTGATACTAGTTAGCACAAGAATGACATGACAAATTGATGCCTAAAAATCTTCTGTGAACTGCATATAGTTCATACAAATAAAGAGTTGACACTGTTCAATTAAGTTTTTCTGTGTTGTTCATTCAAATACATTATCATTTCTAATTTACTTTATAGCCATGATAAATTTGGATATCGAACATCAAAATCATAATAAAATGCATGCACAATAGTGCTTAAAAGTTAGAAGTACATTCTAGATAATCAGAATAAAATCTCACGATTCTTATTCTTAAGCATTGACAAAGTCAATAGAAATAAGAAAGAAATCTGAGACAACTTACAGAGTAAGAAGTCCAACCAGGAACTTGGACCACACCCTGAGGAAGAATTAACTGAGCATAACTTGAAGAAGCTTGCCAACGAGGGCTTGAAATATATGAAGATCTTGGTAAGGTCCAGTTTGTCATCCCAGCAGGATAAGACTGCTGACCGGGGGTTGTTGGCGAATGCGCAGATGGATAAATAGAAGAACCACGTAGAGCAAGTATTGTATTAGATGGCTGTGGATGGTGATATTTACATGTACTTCCGAACTTACACTCTCCAGTTCTTATATAATATGCACATTCCTGCTCATTCTACAATTCAAAATCATAAACTATCATGCAATGTCCAATTAACTAACAAAATTCAGAGAGCTGAACAGGGGAAAAGGAGCACAAAACTGGTATATTTAGTTATTTAATCAGCTCTACCACTTGGCAATGACAAATCCAACAATACCAGAAAAAGAAACAGAAAGACCAGAGCAAGCACAAACCGGACGTAGTGGATAGCCTAAAATATTTAACTGAGCTTGTTTTGCAATTCCAGCCTTCTCCTTGGGGTGGTGAAACTTGCATGTAGATCCAAACTTGCACGTTCCTGTCTTCAAGTAATACTGAAAAAGAGTAAAATGGGTGTTACAAAGACATAAGGCCATAGCTAATAATGGCACAACAAAAGCAAGTGAAGTTGACTTTTTATTTATACAGTAGAAAGAAACAAAGAGATAAAAACAAATAATGTTTTCTTTTGTGTTTTTTTTTTTGGAAGAAAAGATTGAACCATTAATCCATCAACTTCGTCCAGTAAGAAAAACAAAGAAGTTTACAATACAAGCCTAATAAATGCTCGAGCAAAAAAGTTGTATCACAGAAGACAACAAAACAAGAAGGATAAAAAAATAATTATATAACAAAGGCACTAGGTAATGTTACCAATAACAGTTCAGTATGAATCATCAAATTTTAGCATTATCAATTCACTAATGCCACATGCATTAAAGTACACAGAGAATAAAACAAAATAGAACTCTAAGTGTGATACAAAGTCTCACCTGACATTCAGGCTGGCCGACTCTTTCAGGATACCCTCCCCTGATTCTTGCAGCTGCAATAGCCTGAAATTTAACAAAACCTAATTCAAGCCGTCAAGTATACTGGAAGTCTATTAAATAGGGGCATCCAAGAAAATGTAAAAGTGGTTTTAAATTGATAAAAACATGGTAGAAGAGACAAGTTATTAATCGAAAATATGATTTAAGTACATAAATATTCACCAAATAATCCAATTAACCTAAACATCTTAATCACGAGTATCTTGACCACATTTCCTGTTCAAAGAGAAGAGGGATGGTGGAACAAGCATATTAATGGTAAATTATTTACCAAGTCAACAAAGGATGCAGAAGAGTCTACACAAAATACCAGCACACTATGATAACAAGTGCAGAATGACAGTAGGTACTATTTCATTATTAGTTATAGTGACATACATTCTTTCTTCTCTCTATACTCTATAGCTTGCTATTAGTCCTTTTCTTCATTTCCATGATGGCAGCATTTGATGGAAGTTTAGAGTCTTTTGACTAAAATGCTGCACTAAACATTGCTTGCCAAGATCCAGAACAAATGATCCAAAATGCAAGATAAAAATTTTGGTTCTGCTATCCTGAGCTCTATCTCAAATAAGACAAAATATTAATATTTCAAAAGAAAATTTACATTCAACTCAAACAATTGCTTTTTCTCAAGAAAAATTTTCAGAGAATTGTTCAATTTAGTTCTTTGAAGATCTCAAGCAGGAACCAGATAAAAGACAGGAATTGGAGGAGAAGTATGTAAGAGAAAGCCTAACCAGAGAACTAGGATGGATAACAAATTTCGGATGTGGCTAAACTTAGTTCTGACAAATCTGGGTTGATATTAACATAACTGAAATAGGCTGAAATTGTTCAACTGTAGCAGGTTGACTTCATCTTACCATTTTGATCAAAACATAAACAGCCAGAGATTTCTTTGCTACCTACTGAAACATTTCAGATTCAGCCACAACACAATAGATGAATGACAAGTAAGAGTGTTAAACTTTGATTAGCATGTTCTCTGCTCCCTAAAGATAATACTTTATCATACAAACATCAATTACTATTAATAAGTATGAAGACAAACATGAATAAGAATTTAGACATTTGTACAAATCCATATGGCAGCAGGCAATGCTCTACATTTTCATAAAAAAATGGGTACATCAGACTTAGTTTTTGATGAATATTTTGAATGACAGTAACTGAATAATTACTTTATCTATATGCTCAGTAACCATAGTTTTACTCATTTCATAGCTTAACATCCTCAGATAATTTGATTTTTTTTTTCATATATCAAGTATTAACCCGTTATCTTTCCAGCAAAAATAATATAGTTATCCTGTCATGTATCTCTGTGTAGAGACTTGGAATCTTTATATGATCCATAAGCAGTTGTAGATTGTCAGAAGTTAGAACATAACAGAGAAAACAAAATTAAGAATTTCAAAGCATGCCATATCTTAAATTTTGTGATTCATTAGGTATGTCTCAGCATGTGCTTTTTCCCATAATTGATCTGTTCGTATGTAAACGCAAGGAAAATGGCTATAATTTTTTATTAAGACAATTCAGTTGGGAACTTGAATTGTCATGAATGGTAATGAAACCACATGTCCATGAATGACCATAAGACACTAGGATTCTAGGCCTTTTTAGGATGATGACATGCACAATCATAGAGCTTGTGATGAAAGCCTTCTTCTAGTAAGGCTGCAAGGATTAGAATATGGAAGTCCATGCACCTAGTACCTATATTTGAACTCTTATTTTAGCAAGGACATTATAGCTTAGAAAAGAATAATTATGTTAGAAACCATGTTTACTGTGTGTTTAGTCCCGCAAATGGGTCCATCCAAGTCTTAAATGTCCTGATTATTTTATAGTATCATGAAATCAAACAGCTTCTGTTGAAACATTGCCATTTAACTGACTCCTTTTTCTTCTTATTTCGGTAAACCTCCATTGAGGCAAAAATCTGCTAACACATCCAAAGAGGGAAGTGTCTGATCTCCAAAGTGGAAAAATAAAAAATAAAAAGCAGGCAACAAAGTTCAGGAGCTAGGTGGATTAAAAAAAACTGATCCATTTTCTCAAAACTAACAAAAAAAAAAAAAAAAGCAAGAATGCACTTAAGTTGAAGTTGTCAATGAAATTTTCCCAAAGATGTATTTATTTACCAAATCAATCTCAAGCAATGAGAAGGACAGAGAACTATGATGTATTTATTAAATAATTCATTGCACCTATGTCTACTACAAAGGGCAGCCGAAAGCAAAGGATGGTAGGTTCAAAATGGTAACTAAACCATGCATGCTAAACCAAACAGTATGCCTAAATTTAAACAACTAACTCCTAAGCAACAGAAAAAGTTCCTAGTCACACAACTTAAAACAGATTTTCTGATCAGAACAAAGAAAAACAGAAGCAAACTCACTTGTCTGACTCTGCAGTGCAAGCCTATCTAGAAAATTGATATTATGCTTGGCACAAAAAAAAAGAGATTGAAAAGGAAGAATGGACAATATTCTGATATCAGATTGTAGAGTTCAACGGATGTAATGTCACAGGCATTCTCATTACCAACATCCTATTCTGAGGATGATTAAATTTGCAGGTCATCCCGAATCTACAGAGGCCAGTCCTGATGTAATAAGCACAGTCTGGTTCTCCTGGCCGTTCAGGGTAAGGTCCAGATTCCACGGGGTCCCTTCCTCTCATATTCGTTTTCCACATTGCTTCTGCCACATTATAAAAAGTACACAGCTTTTAGATTGCTCTCCTATGCTTCATAGCAGCTTACCCGATAATTAAAAATTGCTTACATTTACGAAGCTGCATAATGGAGAAGCGGTAAGAGAAAGAAGAACAGAGCAGAGATCGTTATAACTGCCGCAATAGGACATTTGCCTGTCGATAAAGCAAAACCTAAACTGAGAAAGAATGTTCCAGAGATGCCATAGATACACTCGGCACTTCCAACATTCACCACTAGACTGGATCCCACGCCATGGCCAAGCAAAACCTATATGGTTTGGAGTTCCAAAAGCTAGTTGTGACATAAGTCATGGATTGAGTGATCGAATCACCAGAATAAAGCAAGAGCAGAATAATAAATGACAAATGCCAAATAGATGTCAGAATGACCCTATCACATTAATGTAGACCCATAGTGCCCAAATACCAAAAACTACATAGTAGAAGGCAGATCAGAAGCAGCATAAATCATCAAATGGTAAGAGCAAGCTCCATCAAATAGAGCAACCTATCAATAATAAACTTTCCGAGCAATTGAAATCATAAGAGATATGATTCGAAACCTTAAAAATCGTCTCATTTCGGCAATTTTTCATGCAAGAACCGGAAATTCCAAAGGAAGTGCAAGAAACACAGAGGATCAAGCCGAGAGCTCCACATCCACGATCAAAATCCCAACTATGTCACCCTTCCATATGAACTACTCCGAAGTACGACAACTCGCAGCATTGCTACAGGTTCCAGGATCGAAGAAACCCTAATCCGACCTTCATTAAGCCCCGTCGCGACGACGTTGGCGCTTCAGTGACGGCCCTGGCAGAGCCGCGTAGCTGCGTCCCGGCACTCACGTACTACATCCCTTCCCCGCCATCACCGAGCGCTCGCCGACGGAGCTCCCATTCCCGCCGACGACCCACCTCAGACTCCAGCACCTGCGATCACACAAGAGGCTAAGGACGGGACGGAGGAGCGGAGAACAAAGGCGACGGGAAGGGGTAGCGTTCGATAGGACGAAGAGGAGTAGAAGCGGAAGCGCTCTCCTCTCCACAAATGAAGAGAGGAAATAGCAACCAGCCATCCGATTCCTCCTCTCTCTTTTCACCCTACCGCGAGATCGATCGATCCAGCGTGCGAGCTGACGAACCCGCGAAGTAAACCGAACGATAACCGACGCCGCCTCCCTCGCAGCTCCATCCATTGCATGCCCCATCCAACCGTCTAAACTTACCCACGTAAACCATCGGACGCATGTCGACACCACTGCGAACGGAGCTACATGCGAGAAATATCGTGGTAATAATTAAACACGTCGATTAGTTGTATATAATCCGGCCGTAAAGTAAGCTTTGCACGCTAATTATAATACTCACGAGACTATTTCGTGAAACCACTTTAAAGTGACTCGCGGCGTACGAACGTTGGTCGCCTGCTGATCCCGTCCATCCGATGTAATCAAACTGACGGTTGGATGGGACCGAAGAGAAGAAGGGAGCCGTGCTTAAGCGTGGTCCGCGGGGGACGGGAACACACGGGGGGGCAAGTGGGTCGGTGGCGACCGTGGGCGAGATAACCGGTTAAAGAACACGGGAGGGGTGACCGGTGACCGGTCCGAAGCGCCATTCGTCGGTGACGCCCCTCCCCGTGCGGGAAAACGCACGTGTAATCTGGTGCTGCTCGCCGTTCAATTTGATCTTGATCCATATGGACGATCCGAAAGACTGCGCATACAGGAGTAATCGTGCGGGAAGATGCACGGAAGAGGCGGTCATTTAAAGATGTCCTGGGAAGGAGAGTGGGACCCGCGGAAAGCTAGGGGATTCGAAAGAACGGGTGAGGACACGCCACGTGTGGGATTCGGATACGGTTTCGTCAGTGGACCTCTCGCTCGCTCGATCTCCGCTCTTTTTTTACTGGGGGGCCGTACGCGCACCTGGAGAAGTCACCACCAGCGCGCACCGCCCCTCGTAAATGCGGGGGAAACGAGGGATGGGTCCCATGGGCGCATATTCCTGCGGGAGAAGGTGCGCAGGAGGGTGGTGGCCCACGGTCTCTGTTGGACTTTCGGGGTGTACGTACCGGTCCCCCGGCGGGATTCTTGATGCGTGATCTTTTTCGGGCTGGGGTTCGGATACGCTCCGTGGCTCGGGCCCTAAGGGTGAGGGAATCGCGTCGGGTGAAGAAACGGGGACGTGAAGCGTGCGTTTGGACTTTTGGGAATGCGGGCCCAACCGACGTCATGCGTTCTTCGTTTTGTTCCGGGCACCAAACGTTTCTCCCCAACGTCATACCCTCTCGGACCTTGCCCGTACCTTTCTCAGACAACATCTACTTCGAGCCCCGCGGGTAGGTTTGCGGGAGAAGGTCCTCGGTGTATGTATCCGCAGTCTTCGGAATGGCCGTTCAACACAAGTTCAACTCATCAGAATTGATGTTGACTACCGGGAATGCCTTCACGTCCAAATCATAGTACGTCTTCTTCCCTCGTGCGAGACAAATATTTATTGATGATAGTTTTCTTATTCGAAAGCACTTGAATTATTCAATAAGAACTCGATAGGAAATATTTTCGCACAAACCAGAGGTCGAGTCAACGTGGAGCCGATGTGGAACATGATCCGATATCTATTTGACGCAGAAGAAAATTGATCTGGCGATCAATGCCCCTCTGTCCGATTCCATGTCGCATAGGATTGTATGGGTTAGGGGCATGTCTCGAGCTCGGACGGATCGACCCGTGCCACAAGGGAGCGTACAGGTCGATCATCAACACGATAGTATCACGGTAGGTATTGGTGGTCATTATCAACCATTATACTCCCCGATCATCTTTACAGGTATAAATACTGATTTCTTATTCCGGGAGGAGGAATTGAAAATAATATATCTATACTCACTAACTTAATCATCAGAGGGCTCGAGTCATGAACCTTTCCTAGCATTGGCTTATTTTGCAAGATCCCGACGTAGACCAAACATCCCTTGGCTCCACCTTGGGATGCCCTCGAAGGTTCGATCGTAGCCCCGAAAGCCGACCTCCATAGTCCAATCTTGCTTCCCCATCCTTTTTCCCCTCGGTAAATCACTTCAACGATCTTGCACTTTCGGGATAAGACCAAATCGTATCAATTCTCGGATCACGACATAAAGGTATATAACAGAACTACATATGTATTACTGTAATCTTTGGCTTAAATAATTTTGTATCAGATCGATAGTATCAAAATCTATTTATTATTAGGCATGGTAAGTAATGGATAGAGTTATAATTGCATTATGAAGCTATATCATATCGTGACTTCATCGAGTGTTATATTTTAACCCAGAACAAAACCTCAATTCTTTACGTTAGAAAAATTATAGAACTCTAGTTTAGACCCACGTTTAATGTTTGCAAATACTTGAAATTGTCTATAAAATATCTTGTGCATACAATTATAAATCCGAATTTAAGTATTCTAAGTTATATTATTTCATGCTTGTCAATTTTTTTAAAGAAAAAAAAATTCTTTCGATATTAATAATAGAGATGTCTTAATAGAGATATCGAAAGAGGCAACAAAAGAAGGGATCTAGCATCGATGTAGGTAGCTAGTGCATCAGGTAAATATTTGAGTTTTAAGAGTGTAAGTTTAGGAAATAGAATAGTGTTATTACCTTGATATTGTTGACCGGGGGTTGACACAACTTGATTCTATTCGAAAGGTGTAAGCTCATCCCGATGGCTCGTGTAACGGTGTGATAGTCGATTGGAATTGGGGAAGGTCTAACCGAAGTGATCTCGAGGTGGTCCTTGTATGTCCAAGGTGGATTCCAAGTCGGGCCAAGGTGATCAGGGCCTCCTTGGGGTTCTAGAGATGAACTAAGAAATGTCTTGGCTCCCTTTGGGATCTTACACAAACGGTTAGTATTAAGGGAAGTTTTTAACCCGATCCCTCTAATAGTAAAGTTCATAGGTGTGGGGGGGTATGAACAGTAGAATTTTTCTTCTCCCTCCATTGTAGTCATAGGGATTGACTTTTATACTTGGGCATTTGACGAGAGGGGATTGATGCTAGATGGGCACGGACCCGTATGTCCTCCTAGGGCTCATTTACTCAGATGGCAAGACGATATGGTCTCCCGTGGTGCATCATCAACGAAGGACCACTACGGTGGCATCGTTTGTCAATGTTGGTGATCGACTATGTTAGTCGACTAAGAAAAAAGTAGATAAGCCTTGTCGCTAGAGAGTTATTGCTCCATAATGGTCGGCCTATACCCTAAAACTATGATCTGGCATGGCAAAGGGTTACTACCCTGTCGTCTGCCATTGGGAAAGAGGATGTGGGCATTTCTTTTCCCATGTCAGCGTCCGAGTGGCGGTGAACTGGTAGGCCAACTATCATGTGGAGGCTAATGTCAGTATTTTCCCATCACATAGATAGCTAGTGCATCGGTTTTAAAATTTTGAGTCTTAGATTAAACAGAAGTTCAATAACCAAATGAAAAATCGATTCCTTGGATCCTTCCTTTCTTCACATGGAACAAAAATATAATCGTATCAATTTTTGAAATAATTTTTTTGATCTTCCTCGATATCTCAATTAATCTAAAATGTGAGAACCAAATGAATAATCCAAAAGAAATCAAAGAATTTATTGAAAATCCTATAAAAATCAATTTGTTTTTCTCTCTAACAAATGACCATAACTTCATCTTGATTTGAATCCTATTGGAAGATCCAATAGATTAGAGAACAAAACTTTTCGAAGAAAAAGAAAGATGTTTCTTGATAGTGTGGTTATGATGTGATTGTTCATCGGACTTTGGTTAAAGAAGCAACACAAGGGCAATTTGTGATGATGGTGTTAAAGCCATGTAGTTAATGAGTTATTGTGAGTTGAAGGGAACCTATATATTGTTGAGGCCTAATTGCTTGACATGGCTATAGCTTCAAGTGAATAGGGGAGTGAATTTTGTATGGTGTGTAGCTTGCGATAACTATGTTACCTATCTTGTCTCAGAGTGAGAAACCGAAAATAGAATCTGGAGTAAACAAGAGATCAAAGTAAAACATATATTATAAAATCAAAATCTTGATTGGATAGGGTTGTGGATGAAAGGGAGAGTTGATTTTTATTCAGCATAGCCAAGGCTGTAGACTTGATGGAGAACGATTGAACCCCAAAATTGTGAAACAATTAATTGTTTCTGTCAAGCCTCTATTGCCAAAGAAATATAGCAATAAGGGGATTGTCTCTCCTGAAGCCCATAACTAATGGGCCAATCAACCAAGCGGGTGAAATAGTAACTCTGAAGCCTAGAAACATCGGGCCAATCAACCAAGCCGGTGAAACAGTAATTTAGTTTATCTCGAAAGAAAGGCCAATGGGAGGAAGCATAGGAACATTCGAAGAAGATGTGTTTCGTGAGATCAAAGGGATGGTGGTAGATACAACAAGGATCAAATTGTTTATCGAGAAAACTATGCACCTGAGTAGAAGTAGGAAGTCTACCTCAAGAGTCTTTAAATATAATTTTTTTACTCGGGCTGTGATGTGATTCTTTATACCGTGGCTTAGGAAGGGACATGGCTTAGTTCGATTCTGATTATATAAGATTGTTCGTGTTGTTACTCAGAAGGAAGGCTTCACGGAAAAGGGATAAAGAGCCATGGTTGTTGTCTCTTAGGGTGTTCTCCGATGAATCCGCGAGGGGCTTTTGGTCCCGAGTCCCTATACAATAGGTTAACACCAGAGAGAGGAATTCCGGCTTGACCCATTCGCAGCTTAAGTCAGTTGTTATAGATAGTAAATCTTGTCCCCCGATATCTACCTAGGGGTGGTTTTTATACCTTTCATAGGGAGTCGACTCTCCTTATGCTTGCTGGCGTCCGCTGATATTTCTTACGAGCGATTTGTCTATTCCGGGGCCACCCTTCCAACCCCATGCCTTGCAGGGTTATATCATTACTAGCAAGCATCATTTGATTCTGAATGGCGTGGATTTGCAGCGTACCGCTTCGGAGCCGAGTGGTGTCGCTTTTGAGTCAAGCTGCATCGCTTCAAGACGTAACCGTTCCTAGATCGATTTGTGTTGTTTCGCATTGCTTTGAGATGTGTGCACTATTTTGACTGGAGTGGTGTCATGTATGATCAAAGATGACTGCTAGTTAGGTGATACCAAAATATCCTCTATCATTTTCTCTCCCCCCTCACCCTATTGGGAAATCTCGGGGGCGACATCACATGCGCAGCGAAAGAACAAGAAAACAAAATCCTCAATTTTCCAAAAAAATGTTCGTCATCGTGTGAAGATTGGTATGTAAAAATCCGTGAGACAAACTGCATATAGAATAGATTGTGTTACCTAGGGAGATCGTATATCCCTGTTTCCTTGTAGATCTCTAGGAGAGGGTGAAGGAGGTCAAGCGTCCTCCTCTCCAGCGATGATCCACACAACAGGGCTGCGATGACGCTCCTCAAAACTCTAGGCCTGCTCTGAGGTGGAGAGGGGGAGGAGAATAGGAGAAGCAAGCAAAGGCTCTAGCATATGAACCACTGAATCCCTCCTATTTATAGAGGTCCCTTGTCAAACCCTAATGGATCATCCCCTAGTGGATATTGGATCTGCATCCAATTATCCAAGCCTTTTAGATTAGTGTATATCTATCCAATAATCTCTCATGGGCTCTTATTGGATCTCGTCCATGGGATCCAATAATTCAGGGGCTTATTGGATATCCAATAAGATAGGGGCTCCGACGGATATCTCATATCCGAACCTCTACTCATCGCAATACGTACCATATATGTGTGACTCTCTAGGCCCAATATTGAGCTGGTCGTGAGTCATACCTGTCAGAACTCCTTCTAACTTAATGAATTATTATCTATATAATAATTCACTTGACTCATCGACTACGGACGTACTAGACCACTACACCGTAGTCCCCAGACGATACAAGGGAATCCAATCCATTGGACCTGTTTGTCCTCAGTTACCGTATACCTATAGTCCCTCATCCATCTAATATCCTAGAGATTGTATATCGGGCATGGTGCTGTCAGACCCATTCGGTTTCTTCTCGAGTCTTGCTCTAATCGAATTCTCCTAGAGAACTCTTTCTCTCTCAATCCGAATGACTCTAGCCAGGGATTTGTCTGAGCAAGAACATATAAGATATTCCTCTCATGATGCCGAGAGTGGATGATCCTCTATCGACACTCAATAGCTCTCGTAAGGTCGACTGTCACTCCCAATGACCAGCTGTACTAGATCTGGGACATCAAAACCTATAAGTCTGGTATCAAAGAGTGGAGCACTCATACATGACATCCTTGGTGTCTCAAGCCTAAGGATCAGATATACCACTAGGACTACGGAATCGTTGTCTAGCAATAAGGCATCATCAACAATCCAGCATTCCGTAAGCGGATCAATTAGTGAACTCATTCTCCAATGAGCACTTGTATTGTATCCCTAGTGTCCCCACACGAGCAACTATGAGACCAGCTGCATCCATCATATAGACGGGTATATACCACACTAGTCTGTCCGGTTATCACGATGTCCCTCTCAAGTAACCTATGACCGGGATTATTTAGGATCTGTGTTTAAAGGTGAATCGATCTCATTATCGTGATCTCATCACGATCCGATTCCCATTGCACAGATTCAAGGACATCACAATATATACATGCATATATACAATAGTTAATATAAAGTGATAAATGCCAAAATATAATAAGTAAAAAGATTCTGTGTCAAGTCACACGTGCCATCACTCATGTGATTAGCTTGTTGGGCACTTATGACTAGCAATCTCCCATTTGATCTAAAGTCAATCACCTATATGTCTGATCCCCATCAGACCCTTTTGACGCTCAAAGACAATCTTAGATAATGACTTTGTTAGTGGATCTGCAATGTTATCTTCGGATGGAACTCTTTCCACTGCTACATCTCCTTAGGTCATGATCTCTCTAATGAGTTGGAACATCCTCAGAATACTTCTAATGAGACCCGGGTTTTCTTATTTGAGTAATCTCCCCATAGTTGTCGAAATATAAGGAATCAGTCCCTCGCTACTTAGCTCGACTCCTAGATTTGTGATAAACTTCTTCATCCAGACTCCCTCATTTTCTGCCTCTGCTACAGTAATATACTCTGCCTCTGTGGTCGAGTCAGCAGTAGTATCTTGCTTGGAACTCTTCCAGTACACTGCTCCTCCATTCAAGGTGTACACATACCCCGAATTCGATTTTCTATCATCGACATCAAACTGAAAACTTGAGTCCGTGTAGCCTTCAATCTTGAGGCTACTACATCCATATACTAGTAAAAGATCCTTAGTCATTCTCAAGTACTTAAGGATACACTTTACTAGTTTCTAATGCTCCAAGCTTGGATCCGCCTGATACCTACTCGTGACACTAAGAGCATACGTTATATCAGGCCTAGTACATAGCATGACATACATGATAGACCCTATCGTTGAGGCATAAGGTATCATATCCATGTTTACCCTTTCTTCTGGAGTCTTTGGGGACATACTCCTAGAAAGCGATATCCCATGTCTCATCGGTATGACCTCTCTTGGAATTTTTCATATCAAACCTTTTGACAATGGTTTTTATGTACTTAGATTGGGACAAGCCAAGCATCCTCTTGGATCTATCTCTATAGATCCGAATCCCCAAGATATAAGATGCTTCCCCTAAGTCCTTCATAGAGAAGTGTCTAGATAACCAAGCCTTTATTGTCGATAGCATTCCTACGTCATTCCCAATAACCAAGATGTCATCTACATATAACACCAAAAAGGTGATAGCGTTCCCACTTACCTTCATGTACACATAAGGCTCATCTTCGTTCTTAACAAAGTCATAAGATCTAATTGCCTCATCAAATCTTATGTTCCAACTTCGGGAAGCTTGCTTTAGTCCATAAATGGATCTAAGCAACCAGCACACCTTATCTGGGCAGTTCTTGGACACGAATCCCTCAGGTTGTATCATATACACCTCCTCTTCGAGGTTCCTATTGAGGAATACAATTTTCACATCCATCTACCAGATCTTATAATCATAGTATGCTACAATAGCTAATAGAATTCGGATAGATTTTAGTATTGCTACGGGTGAGAAGGTTTTGTCATAGTCAACACCTTGCCTTTAATGATACCCCTTAGCCACTAGCCTTGCTTTATAGGTCTCTACCTTTCCATCTACTCTGATCTTTTTCTTAAAGATCCACTTGCAACCGATGGGTACAATACCTTTGGGTGCATCAACTAGGTTTCAAACCTTGTTGGAGTACATAGAATCCATCTCAGAATTCATGACTTCTTGCCACTTCCCGGAGTCTATACTCATAATAGCCTCCTTGTAGGTTTGAGGATCAATGTCCTCAACATCCTCTCCTCTAATATGTCCCACATATCTCTTAAGAGGATGAGATACTCAGCTATACCTACGTAAAGTTGAAACTTGTGTGTTAGGTATTTGAACATACTCAGGCTATAGAGTGGTGCTTGAGCTTGGTTCTCCAACCTCGTTCAACTCTATCATGCTCCCACTATCTCCGCTAAGAATGTGTTCCTTCTCAAGGAACACTGCTTTCTTAGCTACAAAGACCTTTTGATCCTCGAGATGATAGAAATAATACCCATAAGTTTCCTTGGGGTATCCCACAAATTTGCACTACTCTGTCCTCGATTCTAACTTATCGGGGTTGTGTCTTTTAATGTGGGCAGGGCAGCCCCAAATCTTAACAATCTTAAGATTGGGCTTCTTCCCTTTTCATATCTCATATGGTGTAGATACTACCGACTTAGTTGGAACTCTATTCAGAAGGTAAGCTGCGGTCTCTAGGGCATATCCCCAGAATGAAATGGGTAGGTCAACGAAACTCATTATGGACCGTACCATGTCTAATAATGTACGATTTCTCCTTTTAGAGACACCATTGAGCTGAGGTGTATAAGGAGGTGTCCATTAGAATAATATCCTATGGTCCTTGAGGAACTGAGTAAACTCTGTACTTAAGTACTCACCTCCTCGATCTGATCGAAGAGTCTTGATATTCTTTCCAGTCTAGTTTTCCACTTCATTCTTATACTCTCTGAATTTCTCAAAGGCCTCGGACTTGTACTTCATTAAGTACATATATCCATACCTTGAGAAATCATCAGTAAAGGTAATGAAGTAGGAGTAACCACCAATGACATGAGTTAACATGGGTCCACATACATCACTATGTATGAGTTCCAACAGCTCAGTGGATCTTTCTCCAGTTCCACTAAATGGAGAATTGGTTAGTTTTCCACGAAGGCAAGGCTCGCAAGTTGCATATAACTCATAGTCGAATGGATCTAGATATCCATCATCTAGCAACTTTTGAATCCTTCCCTCATGGATGTGACCTAGCCTACAATGTCACAGGTATGCACTGTTCACCTCATATCATTTCCTCTTAGACACACTTACATTCATGATATATGGAGTAGTGTTTAGCATAAATAAACCATTATACAATATTCCTTTCGTGATGATCTTATTATCTAATAATATCGAACAATCATTGTTCTCAAAAACTAATTTATATCCACTAATTGTCAAACATGAAATGGAGATAATATTTTTGATAATAGAGGAAACAAAATAACATGTATCTAATGCAAGAAAAGCTCTACTAGGCAAATGTAGGGCGACCTCGCCAACAACTACTATAGCAATTTTTGTTTCATTGCCCATCTTGAGGTTCATCTCGCCTCTCTCTAGTCTCCTAGGCCTTGTTAGAACCTGCAACGAATTGCATATATGATAAGCACTATCGGTATCCAATACTCATGTATTATCATAAGAGTCTGACAAATGGAGACTGATCATGAATGTACTTGAAGCTTCTCCAAGCTTTTATTTCGCCCTCTTTGCAAGGTACTCTTTGTAGTTCCTCTTCCAGTGCCCATTTTTGCTACAATGGAAGTATTGGCCTTTGTCCTTTGTTGGGTCTTTCTTAGCAACCTTTGCTTTACCTAGTCTGCCCTTGCCCTTGCCCTTCTTAAGGGACTTTTCTGCTTTCCTTTTCTTTCTAGTCTCACCAGTGTAGGGAATTGGCTTCTCTTTCTTAATAGTACTCTCTGCTTCCCTCAACATATTGAGGAGCTTTGGGATAGTCACCTCAAGCTTGTTCATATTAAAATTTATTATGAACTGTGAAAAGGAATCTGGTAGGGACTGAAGCACAATATTCACATATAAGTTATCCTCTATGACCACTCCTAGTCCTGTGAGTTTCTCTATCCACTCAATCATCTTTAAGACATGGTTCTGAACTAGTGTCCCTTAAGTCATCCTAACGCGGAAGAGGCTCTTGGATATCTCATATCGTTGAGTCCTTCCCTATTCCTCAAACAATTTACAGACATGTAGGAGAATGGATCTGACATCCATCTTTTCATGTTGTCTCTGTAACTCAGGAGTCATAGAGCCTAACATGTAGCACTAAGCAAGAGTGGAGTCATCAATGTACTTCACGTAGCGAGCGATCTCATCCTCGCTCGCCCCTTCCTCGGGCGTAGGCATCACTGTATCAAGGACATATACGATTTTCTCCACCGTGAAAACAATTCTCAAGTTGCGGAGCCAATCCGTATAATTTGTACCAGTGAGGCGGTTGACATCAAGTATACCACGTAAGGGATTTGAATGCGACATTTTCTGAAAATTAAAGATGCAGTAGAAATGAATAACATGTAGATTTTATAAGAAATAAACAAACAAGATATGAGCTTCTATCTTAATATGCTTCCACTATTTTACTAGCGAGTCATGCAACACTCTCAGCACGTGAAACGAAAGTCTCTGACAGATTTCTAGTGGAGATCAAGATCCAATCAGCATCTTAGTGTAACCTCGAGGGACTCGACCAACCACACTAAGCCCAAAAGGTAGGCAACTCTTGTCGATTACAACTCCTTGTAATTTCCGTCCTGTTCGACCTTCGAATTACCATGGTCTCGAGGGACTCGACTAACCATGATGCTCGGTTAAGTCAGCACCTTCGTTACAAGATGAGTCTGATTTGATGATATACCCTCGAGGGACTCGACCAAGCATACCATGTCCTCAGGTCACCGGTGACATCTCTATATCATAAGCAAGATAACGAATCGCGATATAAGTGAGCCTCGAGAGACTCAACCAACTTAACCTACATCGGGAATCGGTTCCTACATATAATGATGGAAGGCCACGTGGGTCAATCTAATTGCCTCACGTTTACCGACTTAATATTATCGAGAGAGAGGTTTCTATAATTTGGTCTCCTAATATGATATGTCATATATATATATATATTTAATATATATCTACATCGCATGCAAATATATATACATATCTAGTTAGTGTATAAGCAATCACACCAGATGATCATAGACTGCAACATAATGTGATTAGGCCCGAGCCAGTAGGCCTAATCACTCACATCAAGATCTATGTGTGTAATGGTGCACTCCATGCCCTATGATCATCCATCTCATCCTCATCGGTTCTGTCGACATCTCGATGCATCTTCATGCATCGCGATCGTCTGTCTCGTGGGTCTCGCTATTGCATCCACGCTCCCGCTATGCCTCCTCATGTGATTACAACTTAATCATAGGCACGCAGGCCCAACGATAAATGAGAAATATAATAGAGGCTCGCAGACCCCAATAATAATAATCACAAGTACACACATCACACGGTTCATGATCATCCGTCCACATATCAAATATCACATGTATAAATCATTATCATGTAGGATTACTAGATAATAATAATAATAATAATAATAATAAACTAAATCTTTTAATTAATTAATATTTTCTGAAATCAAGGACATGTAGGGAATTTTTGAATTCTTAGGGGTATTTTTATAATTTGGATAAAAAACATGAACTAGAATTTCTCAAATTCTAAGGGGTAAAACTATCTTTTGCCTAGAAAACCCTAACCCCCTTTCTCCCTTTCCCCTGCTGTAGTCGCCGCCGTCGCCACCTTGCTGGCAGCAGGCTGTGCGGCGGAGGGCGGGGCGTTGCCCTCGCTTGCGGGCGGCACGCCCGCTGGCGGTGCTGCCCGCCGGACGGCCGCCCCTACGGGGGGGTTTTGCCCGCAGGAGCAGTGGCCACAAGCGCCGCTACCCTACGACGCGTCACCTCATGGGAGCAGCGGCCACATGCGCCGCTGCCCTGTGGTGCCTCAGCCCGGGGGCGCTACGGCACCTTTGCCCGCGGGTCCAACACCAGCAGGCGCCGCCCTTGCGCGCCACCGCTGTAGGCGGCCTGCCTGCACGAAGATGGCAGCAAGCAGGCAGCCATCTTCGAGCACAACAAGGGCAGCAACAGTTACTGCCCTTCCTCGTCTATTGCGTCAACAATTTAACGTCAAAATTCTTCCTAAACACAACACACGTAGTTCAAAACTAATCATTCGCACGAACAACCTGGCTCTGATACCACTATTGGAAAATCATGGGGGCGACATTCACATGCGCAGTGGAAGAACAAGAAAATAAAATTTCTAATTTCCCAAAAAGATGTTCATCGTCGTGCGAAGATTGGTGCGCAAAAATCCATAAAACAAACTACGTATAGAATATATTGTGTTACCTAGGGAGATCGTATATCCCTGTTTCCTTGTAGATCTCTAGGAGAGGGTGATAGAGGTCAAGTGTCCTCCTCTTTAGCGGTGATCCACATAGCACAGTTGCGACAACGCTCCTCAAAACTCCAGGCCTGCTCTGAGGTGGAGAAGGGGAGGAGAATAGGAGAGGCAAGCAAAGGCTCTAGCCTATGAACCATTGAATCCCTCCTATTTATAGAGGTCCCTTGTCAAACCCTAATGGATCCTCCCCTAGTGGGTATTGGATCTGTATCCAATTACCCAAGCCTTTTAGATTAGTGGATCTCTATCCAATAATCTCTCATGGGCTCTTATTGGATCTCGTCCATGGGATCCAATAATTCAGGAGCTTATTAGATATCGAATAAGATAGGGGCTTCGGCAGATATCTTATATCCGAACCTCTACTCATCGTAATGCCTACCATATGTGTGTGACCCTCTAGGCCCAATATCGAGCTGGCCGTGAGTCATACTTGTTAGAACTCCTTCTAACTTAGTAAATTATTATCTCTATAGTAATTCACTTCTCATCGACTACGGATGTCCTATGCCACTACGTCGTAGTCCCCAGACGATACAGGAGAATCCAATCCATTGGACTTGTCTATCCTCGGTTACCGTATACCTATAGTCCCTCATCCATCTAATATCTCAAAGATCGTATATCGGGTATGGTGCTATTAGACCCATACGGTTTCTTCTCGAGTCTCGCTCTAATCGGATTCTCTCGGAGAACTCTTTCTCTCTCAATCCGAATGACCCTGGCCAGGGATTTGTCTGAGCAAGAACATATGGGATATTCCTCTCATGATGCCGAGAGTGAATGATCCTCTATCGACACTCAATAGCCCTCGTAAGGTCGATTGCCACTCCCAATGACCAGCTGTACTAGATCTAGGACATCCAAACCTATAAGTCTGGTATCAAAGAATGGAGCACCCATATAGGACATCCTTGGTATCTCAAGTCTAAGGACGAGATATACCACTAGGACTACAGAATCGTTGTCTGACAATAATGCATCATCAACCATCCAACATTCCGTAAGTGGATCAATCAGTGAACTCATTCTCCAATGAGCACTTGTACTGTATCCCTAATGTCCCCACACGAGCAACTATGAGACTAGCTGCATTCATCATATGGACGGGTATACAGTACACCAATCTGTCCGGTTTTCACGATGTCCCTCTCGAGTAACCTATGATCGGGATTATTTAGGATCTGTGTTTAAAGGTAAATCGATCTCATTATCGTGATCTCATCACGATCCAATTCCCATTGCACAAATCCAAGGACATCACAATATATACATGTATATATGCAATAGTTAATATAAAGTGATAAATACTAAAATATAATAAGCAAAAAGATTCCGTGTCGAAGTCACACGTGCCATCACTCACATGATTGGCTTGTTGGGCACCTATGACTAGCACACCCTGCCCCGCCCAGTAGAGGCGTAACATGTATCTCTAGTTGGGGGAATCGAGGTGTGCCTTCTGTGCATTTCTTTTGATGGCTTCCTTGCTTGTTGTCGAAAAACATATGTTCGCTTGCCCGAGGTGTAGACCTTGGTTCTTCACGCTGAGGTGCATGACTTGGGAGTACTTTGGATTGATTGAGGGGCGGGCTTCGGGTCTTCACACTGAGTGCACGACCAGTGAGAGTGTGGGCTTGACCTAGGTGCAACCCTTGGCTCTTCATGTCGAGGTGCATGGCTCGGGAGTGCATAGGCTCGATTGAGGTACAAACCTTGGGTCTTCACATCGAGTGCACGGGCTCGACATAAGTGCAGCCATCGGGTCTTTATGCCGAGGTGCACGGCTTGGGAGCGAATCCTTTTTAACTCCTACTTATCCAAGGTGTAAGCCTCGGGTCTTCACACTGAGTGCATGGCTAGGGAGCACATGGGCTCAGCTTAGGTGCAACCCTTAGGTCTTCATGTTGAGGTGCACGGCTTGGAAGCGAGTCCTTTTTAACTCCTACTTATCTGAGGTACAAGCCTCGGGTCTTCACACCGAGTGCACGGCTAGGGAGCGCATAGGCTTGGCCTAGGTGTAACCCTCGGGTCTTTATACCGAGTGTACAACTAGGGAGCATGTGGGCTCAACCTAGGTATTATCACGCCCCCCAAATTTAAATCCTTATTCAGGAGGTGTGAACCTAACTCAAAATTGATGATATTATAATTCAACAAACAATCCAGGATCCAAACACAATTTGAGGCCACTAAGAAAACATTCAAGTCAAAATTCACCTATATAATCCATAATCTATAAAACCTGTGCAGTCTATAATCATACCATCATATCACTTAATGATTCACAAAATCCAAAGTTAACTTAACTAAACCATAACCATATCATAAATCCAAAAGTGTGGCAATCTATACAATCACAGAACTAACATATACCACAAGTTTATATCATTACACAGCTTAAACTTAACATTCTCAAAATCCCGACATGAGAGGTACTTTCCAAATATTTACAAGATATATCGATCTAGATTTGTCATTGATATTTCATTACACACAAAAGGAACATATACGACATCAATCTATCAAGTATAAAATATTTGCCCTAAAATCTTCTAGCTTTCCATTACCTCAACCCAGTTTACACATTTTAGCGAGCGATAAGCTATCCTGAAAATTTTATATAGCAACGGGGTGAGCATATAAAGCTTAGCAAGTGACTAACATATCCATAGCAAAGAGGACAGTTTTTAAACAAATAAGGTATAAAAAATATAAAGCAAAGATACAAGATGAAAACAAAGGCATGTTTTGTTTGAATGCAGAATTACGATGTCATTTCGTTCGAAGCATATTTTGTTCATATAATCGAGAAAAGGTAATTGGAGCATATTATTGGCATAAGGAGCATATCCATGGCATATGGTATTTTTCAAGGTATAACAAAGACATCTAAATATTTTGGAACATATCAAAGAACAAAACATGAACAGAAGCTCAAATGTCACATGACGTTGTATTCATTTCATTCTTATCCAAAGCATACATAGAAACACAGCCAAAGCCTTGGATATCATGTCAAACGTATAGAATGTAAAGTGAGATCTCAAACATAATCTCCCACGTCTGGGAGCGTCATCCATCCACGTTTGGATGAAGCCAGAGGGGGCCGGCAGAGCATCATGAGCTCTAAGCACATACCCTTTACTATTTCTAGCAAAGGTCCAGATAGTCCATTTACTATTTATATCAAGGTTCCAAATAACCCCTTTACTATTCTGGTAAAGGTCTAGACAATCCCACAAATACCAGAGTACAAAAGGGCATTATGAACAATAAGGTTGGTACATATCGGAAACACATGCAGAACAAGGGAATGCATGTGCCTATACAAATCATTGCGATACAAACATGAACTTTATATTATAGCTATAGGTGTACAAATAATTGTAGGATAAAAGTATATAAGAATTTAATGTAGTAATGTAAATCTCAATTGAAGTGAGAGTTTTTGCCGAAATCGATTTCCAAAGAGAAGAAACAAGAATAGCCGAAATTGACCAAAGCTCGATTCTGGCAGAATTTAAGAGGCACATCATATAAATTATCTAGATAATCAATTATACTCTAATTTATACAAAGTAGGTTTTATTCCAAAAATGTGTCAACTTAGTTTTAGGTAAATCAAGTTTTGCATGAATTCGAGTTTATTGAAGGGAGTTACAAATAATTTTGTAGTGAAAGGTTTGAAAACATTAGCTCTATTTTACTGAGTCCACAGGGTTGGTGAAAATAGATGTTTCAGTTTGCAATTATACTCCAAAAATTTCAAATTAGGTAGAAGCAGAAAGAATTTTGAGTCTAGTTTCCAATAAATTATACTTTGCATGAATCTCAGTTTCCAGCAGAAAGTTATAAGCAGTTAAGCAACAAGAGGTCAGAAATTACAGTCCCTGTTTTGTAGAATAGGGTTAATTGAAATAGAAGTCTTAGTAGGCATTTAAACTCCAAATTATTCAATCTTAGTATCAAAATAAAGATATTTGAGTCTACTTTCAAATGGATTAGGTTTTGCCTAAATTAGAGTTTAGTGCTAAAAGTTAGGTCTGAAACAGTACATAGAGGCCAGATTACTAAAAAATTACAGATTTATGGCTTTGTATCAAAACGAAAAAATTGTATGGTTCTAAGCTGAAATCTTTCAAATTATATAAGATTAAGATGAAAACAGAGATTAGGATTACTATAGGATGGGGTTAAAATACTTACCTTAGAAGAGTTTGATTCCCAAATGTGGGGAGTTGATGTAAAAACTCAATCAAAGCTTCCTCTTCTTCTTCTTCTTCTTCTTCTTCTTCTTCTTCCCTTCTCTTCTCAAACTAACGTTGGTTGCAGAAACTTAAGTTTTCTTTCTTTAATCTCTTATCTAATTACTCTAATTACTTAGGTTTGACTAATACAAGGGTTACAAGGTGTCATGCATATATGAAAGGGGCTAGGTGTCATCTTTAGAGCAAACATAAGTGGCACCAACCTTAGGTTAGCTAGTTACACATGTCTATCATTTTTTTTTCTTTAACTTAAATCTAAATTTTTCATATATCATATCAAATTTTTAATATTCACTCTTAGGTCACTAGTCATAAACTTTTAATATAATATAATTTAATATAAAAATTATTAAATAATCCTCATATTTAAAAACAAGAATTCACTAAATTTTCAAAAATGGGGGATGTTACACTCTTCCCTCCTCAAAAGAAAATTTTAGTCCTCTAAATTTATCATACCTCTTTCGACGAAAAGATAAGATCAAAATTTTGCACCTAGATTGAGTCCATCAACATCATTGAGTCTTTTGTAGTGACTTCCATTTTCAAATCCATATGTCTTACTCTCTTGTTATCACTTTCTGATTCATTTCCAATCATATTTTTATTATTTTCCACCAGTACTTAGCCTCTACTTCTAATACAAAGGTGGCAAAAGAAATCTTTTGATGGTTAGAACAATTTTGTACATCAAATTTCTTCTTTATTCACATCGCCCATTATTCTGCTACTATTCTACCACCAATAAATTAGGTTCACCATGCTTTCGCTGCGCCACTCTAATTTAATATTTCCAATCAACCCTTTTATCCCCATTAATTAATCAGAAACAAATGAAGTAGGAGGACTAATTATCCTCGTTATCCTAGATTTCTAAAGGACATCAAAGAAAATTTTCACTGATCACTATAGTTTACTAGACCTCAATGTATTTTGCACATCAAACAATTCAAATATCTCAGTGATCCTCATTCAGAAGGTATGAAGCTAACTCAAAATTGATGATATTATAATTCAACAAACAATTCAGGATCCAAACACATATTTGAGGCTACTAAAAAAACATTCAAGTCAAAATTCACCTCTATAATCCACAATCTATAAAACCTGTGCAGTTTATAATCATACCATAGTATCACTTAATGATTCACAAAATCCAAAACCAACTTAACTAACCATAACCACATCATAAATCCAAAAGCGTGACAATCTATACAATCACATAACCAACATATACCATAAGTTTATATCATTTCACAGCTTAAACTTAACATTCTCAAAATCCCGACATGAGAGGTACTTTTCAAATATTTATAAGATACATCAATCTAGATTTGTCATTGATATTTCATTACATACAAAAGGAACATATACAACATCAACCTATCAAGTACGAAATATTTGCCCCAAAATCTTCTAGCTTTCCGCTGCCTCAACCTAATTTACACATTTTAGCGAGCGATAAGCTATCTTGAAAATTTTATATAGTAACGGGGTGAGCATATAAAGCTTAACAAGTGACTAACATATCCATAGCAAAGATGATAGTTTTTAAACAAATAAGGTATCAAAAATACAAAGTAGAGATACAAGATGAAAACAAAAGCATGTTTTGTTTGAATGTAGAATTACAATGTCGTTTCGTTCGAAGAATATTTTGTTTATATAATCGGGGAAAGGTAATTGGAGCATATCATTAGCATAATGAGCATATCCATGGCATATGATATTTTTCAAGGTATAACAAAGATATCTAAATATTTTGGAACATATCAAAGAACAAAACATGAATAGAAGCTCAAATGTCACATGACATTGCATTCATTTCATTCTTATCCAAAGCATGCATAGAAACACAGCCAAAGCCTTGGATATCATGTCAAACACATAGAAGGTAAAGTGAGATCTCAAATATAATCTCCCACGTCTGGGAGGGTCATCCATCCACGTTTAGATGAAGCCAAAGGGGGCCGGCAGAGTATCGCAGGCTCTAAGCACATACCCTTTACCATTTCTGGCAAAAGTCCAGATAATCTCTTTACTATTTCTAGCAAAGGTCCAAATAATTCCTTTACCATTTCTGGCAAAGGTTCAGATAATCGCATAAACATCGGAGTACAAAGGGATTGTGAACAATAAGGTTGGTACATATCGGAAATACATGCGGAACAAGGGAATGCATGTGCCTATACAACTCATTACGATGCAAATATTAACTTTACATGATAGATGTAGGTGTACAAATAATTATAGGACAAAAGTATACAAAAATTTAAGGCAGTAATGTAAAGTTCAACTGAAGTAAGAGTTTTTGTCGAAATCAATTTCCAAAGAGAAGAAACAAGAAAACCCGAAATCGACCAAAGCTCAATTCTGGTAGAATTTGAGAGGCATAACATATGAATTATCTAGATAACCAATTATACTTCAATTTATACAAAATAGGCGTCATTCGAAAGATGTGTCAACCTAGTTTTAGGAAAATCAAGTTTTGCATGAATTAGAGTTTACTAAAGGGAGTTACAAATAATTTTGTAGTGAAAGGTCTGAAAACATCAGCTCTGTTTTACTTAGTCCATAGGATCAATAAAAATAGATGTTTTAGTTTGTAATTATACTCTAAAAATTTCAAATCAGGTAGAAACAGAAAGAATTTTGAGTCTAGTTTCCAATAAATCATACTTTATATGAATTTGAGTTCCGAACAGAAAGTTATAAGTAGTTAAGCAACAAGAGGTCAAAAATTATAGTCCTTGTTTTGCATAATCTGTAGGGTTAATTGAAACAGAAGTCTTAGTAGGTATTTAAACTCTAATTTATTCACTATTAGTATCAAAATAAAGATATTTGAGTCTAATTTCAAATGGATTAAGCTTTGCCTAAATCAGAGTTTAGTGCTAATATTTAGGTCCGAAAGAGTACATAGAGGTCAGATTATCAAAAAATTACAGACTCATAGCTTTGTATCAAAACGAAGGAAATGTATGGTTCTAAGCTAAAATCTTTCGAATTATGTAAGATCAAGATGAAAATAAAGATTAGGATTATTGTGGAATGGGGTTAGAACACTTGCCTTAGAAGAGTTTGATTCCCAAATATGGGGAGTTGATGCAAAACCTCAAGCAAAGCTTCGTCTTCCTCTTCTTCTTCTTCTTCTTCTTCTTCTTCTTCTTCTTCTTTCCTTCTCTCAAACTAACGTTGGTTACAGAAACTTAAGTTTTCTTTCTTTAATCTCTCATCTAATTATTCTAATTACTTGCGTTTGGCCAATACAAGGGTTGCAAGGTGTCATGCATGCATGAAAGGGGCTAGGTGTCATCTTTAAAGCAAACATAAGTGGCACCAACCTTAGGTTAGTTAGTGACACATGTCCACCATTTTTTTTAAAACTTAAATCTAAATCTTTTATATATCATATCAAATTTTTAATATTTACTCTTAGGTCCCTAGCCATAAACTTTTAATATAATATCATTTAATATAAAAAATTATTAAATAATCCTCATATTTACAAACAAGAATTTATTAAATTTTAAAAAATGGGGGATGTTACAAGTATAACCCTCAGGTCTTCATGCCAAGGTACAAAGCTCGAGATTATGTAGGCTCGGCCAACGTGTAGGTTTTGGGTCTTCACACCTAGTGCACAACTAGGGAGCGCGTAGGATCGCCCTAGGTGTAGCCCTCAGGTCTTCATTTTGTTCTAGTAGGTAGGACTTTAATTTTTTCTAGAATTTCATCCTTATTTGGTTAACCGAGTTTACATCGTTTGTATACAAATCCAATAAGTACAGCCTCGATTTAGTGTTCTTTTCCTACGAATATCCTATTGTTGAGGTAGCGTTGGGAGTCGATGCTTATGTGTATAAATCCTTTTAACTTAGTGAATTAATAATTCACTTGACTCATCAACTATGGATGTACTAGGCCACTACGCCATAGTCCCTAAACGATATAGGGGAGTCTAATTCATTGGACTTGTTTGTCCTCAATTACTGTGTATCTATAGTCCTTATCTATCTAATATCTCAGAGATCGTATGTTGGGTATGGTGTTGTTAGGCCCATATGGAATCTACTCGAGTCTCGCTCTAATCGGATTCTCTTAGAGAACTCTTTCTTTCTCTATCCGAATGACCATAACTAGGGATTTGCTTAGACAAAAATACATAGGATATTCCTCTCGTGATACCGAGAGCGGATGACCCTCTATCGAAACTCAATTGCCTTTGTATGGTTGGCTACCACTCTCGATTATCGGTTGAGCTAGATCTGAAATTTTCAAACCTATAAGTCTAGTATCAAAAAGTGGAGTACTCATATAGGATATCCTTTCTGTCTCAATTCTAAAGTTCAGACACATAATTTATACCACAAAATTGTTGTCTAACAATGAGGTATTATCAACCATTCAATATTTCGTGAACGGATTAATCAGTAAACTCATCCTCCAATGAGCACCTGCACTGTATCCCTAGTGTCCCCATATGAGCAACTATGAGACCAACCACTTCCATCATATGGATAGGTATATAACACAATAGTCTTTCTAGTTATCTCGATGTCCCTCTCGAGTAACATATGATTGAGATTATTTAGGGTCTGTGTTTAAAGGTGAATCAGTCTCATTATCGTAATCCCATCACAATCCAATTCTCATTGCACAGATCCATGGATATTACAATATTACAATATGCAACATAAAATGAGAAAATACCAATAATAATAATAAACAAAGAGATTGTTCAATGTGCCATCATTCATGTGATTAGCTTGTAGGGCACTATGATTAGCACCATTGACGTGGCTGACTACCAAGTGTGAGTTGCTGAAGACATATAGTTCTTTTACCTATAATTCCAAAGCGAGTCGAAGCCCTGACAATAGTGCTTTATAATCGGCTTCATTGTTGGTGGCTTTGAATTCAAATCGGAGAGCAAGCTCATATTGCTATTTATTTGGTTCTTTTAAGACAAGCCCAGCTCCTCCTCTTTCGGTAGTGGCTGATATGTCCACATACAACATCCACTTTTCTTTAGCATAGTCTTGGTTATCTGCCCTTTCTATAGGACTGAGTTTGGAGATGAAATTAGCTAGTACTTGGGCTTTGATAGCCTTTTTGATATATATTGGACATCAAATTCTCCTAATTTGACTGACCACTTGAGTATCTGTCCAGTGATATCGAACTTGGAGAGGACTTGTCGGAGTGGTTGATTGATGACCACCTTTATAGTGTGGGCTTAAAAGCAAGGTTGCAACTTCTTAGCTATTTGTACTAAAGCTAATGCCAATTTTTTGATGGGGGTATCATTCCTCGGGTCCGTTTAGGATGTGGTTGGTGTAGTAGATGGGTCGTTGTTACTAGTCGCAGGTACCCTACAAGCCAATCATGTAAGTGATGGCACATGTGGCATGCTACATGATCTTTTTTACTTATCTTTATTATTGGTATTATCTCACTTTATATTGCTTGCTTGATATATTGTGATGTCCTTAGATCTGTACAGACCAATTCATCTATAAACACAAACCTTGAATATTCCCGGTCAAAAGTTACTCAAGAGAGATATCGAGATAGCCGGACAGACCATTGTATTGTATAACCGTCTATATGATGGAGGCGATTAGTTTCATAGTCGCTCATGTGGGGACACTAGGTGTACAATACAGGTGCTAATTAAAGAATGAGTTCACTAATTGATCTGCTCACAGAATGTTGGTGATAAGACCCTAAAGCCTTATCGTCGCTCTGATACCAATTGATAAGACCCTAAAGTCTTATCGTCGCTCTGATACCAATTGATAAGACCCTAAAGTCTTATCTTCAAAGAAAGGGGAGAAAAGGGAATGATAATGATCGCTTCGAGGGGATTGACCTCCTTGATCGCTTCGAGGGGATCGGCCCTCCTTGATCGCTTCGAGGGGATCGGACCTCCTTGATCACTTCCATCCGCACCGTTGCAACCACCGCAGCGACAGGCCCTTGGCGACACTGCCCCTAGCCGCACCACCATCGCTGCCTCCTAGCCCTCAATAGTAGTGATCCCTCCACGCAGCCACCACAGCAAGCATCGTTGCCTCCCACGTAGCGAACACAGCTACATCCCTGCATCCTCGTAGCAACCCTTCATTCCAATAGTGCTACCACCGATTGCATCACAACAACAGCACCAGGTAGGGTAGTGATTTATGCCCTAGTCTTGACATCAGAAACAAGAGTTGAGATTACAAATATGCAGTCTTATGAAATAGCCACCGATAACTCAATGAAAGCACAAATGGAAGTATTGAAAATTAGAATTGAGAACCGGTTGCAAGATATACTTAATGATTTCAAAAAGGACTTATTGGGGAGCCTTAGTAAATTTCAACAAGGTGGGAGCTCAAGTTCTATGTTGCACAGATATGGAAATACTGGAAAAGGGCCCCAAGATTGTGACACAATCTACTCATACATGAAGGTAGATGGACAGCTCACCAAAATTTGTCAGACTTCTACACTGTTGGAATATCAGAGTATGTTTGAAAGATTGTCAAATCAAGCTAGAGATTGGTCGAAACGATAACTTCTAGATACATTTATTGAAGGTCTTATTCCAGAGATCCAGTATAAAATTAAGGCTTGTCATCCCCGCAATATAATAGCTACGATCTCATTCGCACATCTACATGAGAAGAAAATTAATAGGAAAAATCATGGAAACAGAAGTGACAACAACCAAATGATCAGTAAGCCACCCACCCCATCTATTCCCAACCAAAGCCTTGACGCCCAAGGACTAACCCAAGAAGAACTCAAGAAAAATTCAGCAAAGGGTTTGTACTATGATGAAAAGTGGAGTATGGAGTACCAATGTAAACAAGAGCAAGTTCTGATGATTGAGCCAATTGGAGAGGAACCGGAAGCAAAAGAGTTGGACTCCGATCATGAAGGTGTGAAAACTGATGAAGATATTGAAGCCATCACACATACAGTGCATGCATTGGCTGGCTACACTAACTCACAAACTATGAAAATTGAAGAAACTTTGAAGCATCAGCCTGTCACTATTTTGATTGATATAAGTAGTACTAATAATTTTATGGATAGGAAAGTTACAGCCCAACTAGCTCACCACATTGAAGGCTGTGACATATTCGAAGTAAAGATTACTGATGGACGGATTTTAACTTGTGATAGCAAAGGCCAGGAGTTTCTTGCAACGATTACTACATTGAAAGACCGACCTGTTGCTTACACTGTCAAAAAGTGGAGACTATACTTACTTGATCAACGGGTTGTGATGCGTTGCAGATAGCCTATGACTGAAGTGCTGAAAGAAAAGCTCCCCGAGATTGATGCTGCTCAGCCTTGAGGACAAGGCTGATTTGAAGAGGAACTATTACAACCCTTTTTTTGAGCTTTTGAATAATGTTTATTGAGTCTGTTTAGTCCTGTTGTTTATTGAGTCTATTTAGTTCAATTAAAGTTAGGTAGAGATTTATTTAATATTTATTTATTATTAAGAGTCTAATTCCTAGTGGTCTCTAGGTTGAACTCTATAAATAGTGATGTAACCCTTTCTTTTGAGAATCAATCAATCAATCAATGAAATGTTATTCTACTCTGTGGACAAACCCTAGGAGGTCGATCCCCTCGAAGTGATCAAGGAGGGCTGATCCCCTCGAAGTGATCAAGGAGGGTCGATCCTCTCGAAGTGATCAAGGAGGCCGATCCTCTCGAAACGATCATTATCATTCCCTTTTCTCCCATTTCTTCCACGACAAGACTTTAGGGTCTTACCATTTGGTATCAGAGCAACGATCCTTGGCGTAGCCCGCTGCAACCTTGCTTCCCTTCTTCCCCACCACCACTACAAGGCAACTCTTTCTCCACCACCACCGCTCGGACCTCCTCGCTGCCCCATCTCGTTCAAAAAAAAAAAAGAAAAAAAAGAAAAGAAAAGAAGAAACAAGAGAGGAAGAAGAAGCCGCAGCCACGTCCCCTGCTTCCGGCTAGCCCACCCACCACTACTGCTCTTCGGCCAGCGCCCACCATCGCCTTGCTTCCCGGCCAGAGGCCACTGCCACCCATCGCCTCCCACACAAGCCACCACCGTTGCCTCCTTCTCCACCACCGCCCGCCTCCCCTTGCGTCGCAGTGCAGTCGCTTGACCTCTCCTCCTCGGCGATCGTTGGTGACGCTGCTCCCAGCCGCACCACCACTACTACCTCTCCACTGCCACCCGCCTCCCCTTGGGTCACAGCCACAGCCGTCGATTGTCACCCTCCTCGCGGCGACCGAAACAAGGCAACTCACGGATTGCCCTTGTTCCCAGCCGTGTCACCACCACTTTTCCCAACTGCCTCGCCGTCGCTCGATCACCCGGCCAGCGACCTCTCCTCCTCATGTCCCCATCTCGCTCGAGCGAGAAGGACCGTCGGCACCGTAACCGCAGTCGCCGGTTGCCACAGCCCCTCCTTATAGCGGTTGTAAAAACAGAGCTTCCTCTGTTGCTGCAACCCCTCGTCGATCGCAGCCACGCCTTGAGCGCCGTCGCCTTCCAGCCGACCCACCACCGCTGCCAGCCACCGTGCGGCGACCGCCGCTCACCTCCCAGCCGCCGCTCCCCCTGGCTCGGGCTAGAACGACCACCGCCACTCCCTCTTGCTATGACCCCTTGGTGACCGAAATAGGGTAATCCTCTTGCTGCTGCGAATGTCGGTTGCCACCACCGTCGATTCCTATTTTCCACTGTAGCCTCAACCTCGGCAACGCCACCGTAGCCGCCCTCCAGCAGCACACGCAGCAAGCTCTTATGCGGTCGCTTCAACCTTGGCAACGTACATACCGACTCCTCTTCTCAACCTCGGCCGCTTCAACAGCACTGTTGCATCCTCAACCGGACGCGATCCCTTGGCATCACTAATGCTTCCTTCCGCAGTGCTACAAAGACAAAGCAACACTACCTTCCATCCATGCCATCGCAGCCACCGCAGCAGTGAGCCCTTGGCGGCGTTGCCGCAGCCGCACCATCACCGCAGGTTGCCATCACCATAGCCTCAACCCCACTGCTCGGCGATCGCCCCTTGTGTCGCAGCAGCTGCAGCCACATTGACGCAGTCGCCTTCCAGCCCCAGCGCTCTCACCCCACGCAGCGACAGAAACAGGGCAGTAACTCTTCCTCCAATGCAACGACTGTAGCACTGCCCTGGCGTCCACCTTCTCGGCAACTTCGCATTGACAGTGCTGATGCCCTTGACTAACATAAAAAATAGGAGTTGAGAACCCAGATTTGCAGTCTTACGAAATGACTACCGATAACTCAATAAAAGCACAAATGGAAGCATTGGAAATTAGAATTGAGAACCGGTTACAAGAAATACTTAATGATTTCAAAAAGGACTTACTGGGGAGCCTTGGTAAATTTCAACAAGGTGGGAGCTCAAGTTTTACGTTGCACAGATATGAAAATACTGGAAAAGGGCTCCAAGATTGTGACACAATCTACTCATACATGAAAGTGGATGGATAGCTCGCTAAAATTTGTCAGACTTCTACAGTGTTAGAATATCAGAGTAGGTTTGAAAGATTGTCAAATCAAGCTAGAGATTGGTCGGAACGATAACTTCTGGATACATTTATTGAAGGGCTTATTCCAGAGATCCAGTGTGAAGTTAAGGCTCGTCAACCCCGCACTATGATAGCTGCGATCTCATTCACACATCTACATGAGAAAAAAATCAACAGGGAAAATCATGGAAACAGAAGTGATAATAACCAGATGAGCAGTAAGCCACCTGCCCCATCTATTCCCAACCAAAGCCTTGACACTCGAAGACTAACCCAAGAAGAACTCAAGGAAAGATCAGTAAAGGGTTTATACTATGATGAAAAGTGGAGTATGGAGCACTGATGTAAACAAGGGCAACTTATGATAATTGAGCTAATTGGAGAGGAACAGGAAGCAAAAGAGTTGGACTCTGATCATGAAGGTGTGAAAACTGATGAAGATATTGAAGCCATCACATATACAATGCATGCATTGGCTAGTTATACTAACCCAAAAACTATGAAAATCGGAGGAACTTTGAAGCATTAGTCGGTCACTATTTTGATTGACACAGGTAGTACTAATAATTTTATGGATAGGAAAGTGGCAGCCCAACTAGCCACCACATTAAAGGCTGTGACATATTTGAAGTAAAGATCATTGATGGACGGATTTTAACTTGTGATAGCAAAGGCCATGAGTTTCTTGCAATGATTACTACACTAAAAGACCGACCTATTGCCGAAGTGCTAAAACAGAAGCTCCCCGAGATTGATGCTGCTCAGCCTTGAGGACAAGGCTGATTTGAAGAGGGAGGAATTGTTAGGACCCTTTTTCTAAGCTTTTAAATAATATTTATCGAGTCTATTTAGTTCATATGTTTATTGAGTCGGTTTGGTTCAGTTAGAGTCAAGTAAAGGTTTATTTAATATTTATTTATTATTAGAGTTCAAGTCCTGATGGACTTTGGGTGGAACTCTATAAATAGTGATGTAACCCTTTCATCAATCAATCAATCAATGAAATGTTATTTTATTCAGTGGACAAACCCTAGGAGGCCGATCCCCTCGAAGTGATCAAGGAGGGTCGATCCCCTCGAAGTGATCAAGGAGGCCGATCCCCTCGAAGCGATCATTATCATTCCCTTTTCTTCCATTTCTTCCATGATAAGACTTTAGGGTCTTACCATTTGCTATCAGAGACCTTATCATTTCTTTCATTTATTTTATGATAAGACTTTAGGGTCTTATCAGTTGGTATCAGAGCGACAATAAGACTTTAGGGTCTTATCATTTGGTATCAGAGCAACGATAAGACTTTAGGATCTTATCATTTGGTATCATTTCTCACTGTAGTGTTGTCGTAGCTATAAAAAAAAAAAATTGTGAGGAAGGGTGAAGCCGGCAGCCACGAATGTCGATCCTTCTTAATCGAGAAGGAACATCTTCATCTTGGTTAGCGACCACCGTTGCCCCTTCTCCACTGCCATCGCTGTTTCCCTGGTCGCTCGACCACCATCGCCACTGCTGCCAAGCCACCAAGTAGCTTTCGTCATCAAAAAAAAAAAAAGTAAAAGAGAGAAAGGAGAAGAGAGAAGTCGGCAGCCCGCATCTGCTGCTTCCGGCCAGCCCACCCGCCGTTGCTCCTTGATCACTTCAAGGGGATCGACCCTCCTTGATCACTTCGAGGGGATCGGCCCTCCTTGATCACTTCGAGGGGATCAGCCTCCTAGGGTTTGTCCACAGAGTAGAATAACATTTCATTGATTGATTGATTGATTGATTCTCAAAAGAAAGACTTATTTCACTATTTATAGAATTCCACCTAGAGACCACTAGGAATTGGACTCTTAATAATAAATAAATATTAAATAAATCTCTACCTGACTTTAATTGAACTAAATATACTCAATAAATAACTAGACTAAACAAACTCAATAAACATTATTCAAAAGCTCATAAAAAGGGTCCAAACAGTTCCTCCCTCTTCAAATTAGCCTTGTCCTCATGGCTGAGCAGCATCAATCTCGGGGAGCTTCTCTTTCAGCACTTCAGTCATAGGCTATTTGCAACACATCACAACCCGTTGATCAAGTAAGTATGGTCTCCACTTTTTGATAGTGTAAGCAACAGGTCAGTCTTTCAGTGTAGTAATCGTTGCAAGAAACTCCTAGCCTTTGCTATTATAAGTTAAAATCCATCCATTAGTAATCTTTACTTCGTATATGTCACAGCCTTCAATGTGGTGGGCTAGTTGGGCTGCAACTTTCCTATCTGTAAAATTATTAGTACTACCTATATCAATCAAAATATTGACAGGCTGATACTTCAAAGTTCATCCAATTTTCATAGTTTGTGAGTTAGTGTAGCCAGCCAATGCATACACTGTATGTGTGATGGCTTTAATATCTTCATTAGTTTTCACACATTCATGATCGGAGTCCAACTCTTTTGCTTCTGGTTCCTCTCCAATTGGCTCAATCATCAAAAGTTGCCTTTGTTTACATCCATACTCCATACTCCACTTTTCATCATAGTACAAACCCTTTGCTGAATTTTTCTTGAGTTCTTCTTGGGTTAGTCCTCGGGTGTCAAGGCTTTGGTTGGGAATAGATGGGGTGAGTGGCTTACTGATCATCTGGTTGTTGTCACTTCTGTTTCCATGATTTTCCCTGTTGATTTTTTTCTCATGTAGATGTGCGAATGAGATCGTAGCTATCATAGTGCGGGGTTGACGAGTTTTAACTTCACACTGGATCTCTGGAATAAGCCCTTCAATAAATGTATCTAGAAGTTGTCGTTCCGACCAATCTCTAGCTTGATTTGATAATCTTTCAAACCTACTCTGATATTCCAACACTGTAGAAGTCTAATAAATTTTGACGAGCTATCCATCCACCTTTATGTATGAGTAGATTGTGTCACAATCTTGGGGCCCTTTACTAGTATTTCTAGATCTGTGCAATGTAGAACTTGAGCTCCCACCTTGTTGAAATTTACAAAGGCTCCCTAGTAAGTCCTTTTTGAAAACTGTTAGGACCCTTTTTCTGAGCTTTTGAATAATGTTTATTGAGTCTATTTAATCTAGTTGTTTATTGAGTCGGTTTGGTTCAGTTAGAGTCAAGTAGAGGTTTATTTAATATTTATTTATTATTAGAGTTCAAGTCCTGATGGACTCTGGGTAGAACTCTATAAATAGGGATGTAACTGCTTCTTTTTAGTAATCAATAAAAAATACTATTGTCTTTGGACAAACCCTAGGAGGCCGATCCCCTCGAAGTGATCAAGGAGGGCCGATCCCCTCGAAGAGAAGGGCCGATCCCCTCGAAGCGATCATTATCATTCCCTTTTCTCTCATTTCTTCCACGATAAGACCTTAGGGTCTTATCATTTGGTATCAGAGCAACGATCCTTGGCGCAACCCGCCGTAACCTTGCTTCCCTTCTTCCCCACCACCACTACAAGGCAACTCTTTCTTCACCGTTGTCGCTATTTCCCTGGCCAGCGACCTTCGACCACCGCTCGACCTCCTCGCTGTCCCATCTCATTCAAAAAAAAAAAAAAAATACACGAGAGGAAGAAGAAGCCGCAGCCACCCTTGCGTACCCTGCTTCCGGCCAGCCCACCCGCTGCTGCTGCTCTCCGGCCAGCGCCCACCATCGCCCCGCTTCCCGGCCGGCGACCACCGCCGCCGTTGTTCCCTGGTCAGGAGACGACGCTGCCAGCGTCCATCCCAGTCCTACTACCGCCGCCCACCTCCCCTTGCGTCGTAGCGCAGCCGCTCGACCTTTCCTCCTCGGCGATCGTTGGTGACGCTGCTCCCAGCCGCGCCACCACCGTTGCCTCTCACCAGCACCTCCTTCCGTAGTGTGACAGAAACAGAGCAACGCTGCCTTCCATCCGCGTCGTTGCAGCCATCGTAGCAGTGAGCCCTTGGCGGTGCTGCCCTAGTCGCACCACCATCGCTGCCTCCAAGCCCTCAGCAACAGCGATCCCTCTACGCAGCGACCGCAACAAGCATCGCTGCTTCCCACGCGGCGACCGCAGCTACATCCCTGCATCCTCGCAACAACCCTTCATTCTCATAGTGTTGCCACCGACTGCGTCACAATAGCAGCACCGAATAGGCCAGTGATTGATGCCCTTGACCAACACCAAAAATAGGAGTTGAGATTACAGATTTGCAGTCTTACGAAATGACCACCGATAACTCAGTGAAAGCACAAATGAAAGTATTGGAAATTAGAATTGAGAACTGATTACAAGAAATACTTAATGATTTCAAAAAGGACTTACTGGGGAGCCTTAGTAAATTTCAACAAGGTGGGAGCTCAAGTTCTACATTGCACAGATCTGAAAATACTAGAAAAGGGCCCCAAGATTGTGACACAATCTTCTCATACATGAAGGTGGATGGACATCTCTCAAAAATTTTTCAGACTTCTACAGTGTTGGAATATCAGAGTAGGTTTAAAAGATTATCAAATCAAGCTAGAGATTGGTCGGAACGACAACTTCTGGATACATTTATTGAAGGTCTTATTCCAGAGATTCGGTGTGAAGTTAAGGCTCGTCAACCTCGCACTATGATAGCTGCGATCTCATTCACATATCTACATGAGAAAAAAATCAACAGGAAAAATCATGGAAACAGAAGTGACAATAACCAGATGATCAGTAAGCTACTAGCCCTATCTATTCCCAACCAAAGCCTTGACACCCGAAGACTAACCCAAGAAGAACTTAAGGAAAGATCAGCAAAGGGTTTATATTATGATGAAAAATGGAGTATGGAGCACCGATGTAAACAAGGGCAACTTCTGATGATTGAACCAATTGGAGAGGAACCGAAAGCTAAGAATGTGGACTCCGATCATAAAGGTATGAAAACTGATGAAGATATTGAAGCCATCACACATACAATGCATGCATTGGCTGGCTACACTAACCCACAAACTATGAAAATCGGAGGAACATTGAAGCATCAACCTGTCACTATTTTGATTGATACAGATAGCACTAATAATTTTATGGACAGGAAAGTTGTAGCCCAATTAGCCCACCACATTGAAGACTATGACAGATTCGAAGTAAAGATCATTGATGGATGGATTTTCACTTGTGATAGCAAAGGTTCAAAGATAAAATTGATTATACAGGGCCAGAAGTTTCATGCAACGATTACTACACTGAAAGATCGACCTGTTGCTTACACTCTCGAAAAGTGGAGACCATACTTACTTGATCAACGGGTTGTGATGCGTTGTAGATAGTCTATGGCTAAAGTGTTGAAAGAGAAGCTCCCTGAGATTGATGCTGCTTAGCCTTGAGGACAAGGCTGATTTGAAGAGGGAGGAACTGTTAGGACCCTTTTTCTGAGCTTTTGAATAATGTTTATTGAGTCTATTTAATCTAGTTGTTTATTGAGTCGGTTTGGTTCAGTTAGAGTCAAGTAGAGGTTTATTTAATATTTATTTATTATTAAAGTTCAAGTCCTGATGGACTCTGGGTAGAACTCTATAAATAGGGATGTAACTGCTTCTTTTTAGTAATCAATGAAAAATACTATTGTCTTTGGACAAACCCTAGGAGGCCGATCCCCTCGAAGTGATCAAGGAGGGCCGATCCCCTCGAAGAGATTAAGGAGGGCCGATCCCCTCGAAGCGATCATTATCATTCCCTTTTCTCTCATTTCTTCCACGATAATACCTTAGGGTCTTATCAAAACCATTAAGTATTTATTGCAACCGGTTCTCAATTCTAATTTCCAATGCTTCCATTTGTGCTTTCACTAAGTTATCGGTGGCCATTTCGTAAGACTACAAATCTGTAATCTCAACTCTTGTTTCTGGTGTCAAGACTAGGGCATAAATCACTACCCTACTCGGTGCTATTGTTGTGATGCAATCGGTGGTAGCACTATTGGAATGAAGGGTTACTGCGAGGATGCGGGGATGTAGCTACATTCGCTGTGTGGGAGGCAACGATGCTTGCTGTGGTCGCTGCGTGGAGGGATCGCTACTATTGAGGGCTGGGGGGCAGCGATGGTGGTGCGATTGGGGGCAGCGTCACCAAGGGCCTATCGCTACGGTGGTTGTGATGGTGCGGATGGAAGGCAGCGTTGCTCTATCTCTTCCGCACTACGGAAGGAGGCATTGGTGACGCCGAGGGATCACGCGCGATTGAGAATGCGATAGTGCCGTTGAAGGGGCTTGAGAAGAGGAGTCGGTGTGTGTGTTGCCAAGGTTGAAGTGGCTACATAAGAGCTTGCTGCATGTGCTATTGGAGGGCGGTTGCGGTGGCATTGTCGAGGTTGAGGCTGCAGTGGAAAATAGGAATCGACGGTGGTAGGCTGGGTGGCGAGCGGCGTCATCGTTGGTTGGGCAACAACGGCCACGATGGTGGCAACCGACATTTGCAACAGTAAGAGGATTGCCTTGTTTTGGTCACCAAGGGGGCAGAGCAAGGGGGAGTGGCGGCGATCGTTCTCGCCTGAGCCAAGGGGAGCGGTGGCTAGGAGGCGAGCGAAGGTCGCCGCACGGTGGCTGGCAGCGGTGGTGGGTTGGCTTGAAGGCGACGGTGCTCGAGGCGCGACTGCGATCGACGAGGGGCTGTGGCAATCGACGGCAGCGACGGTGGTCGAGCGACCGGGCAAACAGCAGGGGCAGTAGAGAAAGAGTTGCCTTATAGTGGTGGTGGGGAAGAAGGGAAGCAAGGCTGCGGTGGGCTGCACCAAAGATCATTGCTCTGATACCAAATAGTACGATCCTAAAGCCTTATCGTCGCTTTGATATCAAATGATAAGACCCTAAAGTCTTATCGTCGCTTTGATACCAATTGATAAGGCCCTAAGGTCTTATCATGAAAGAAAGGGGAGAAAAGGGAATGATAATGATCACTTCGAGGGGATCAGCCTCCTTGATCGCTTCGAGGGGATCAGCCCTCCTTGATCACTTCGAGAGGATCAGCCCTCCTTTCTCGCTTCAAGGGGATCGGCCCTCCTTGATCACTTCGAGAGGATCGGCCCTCCTTGATCACTTCGAGGAGATCGGCCTCCTAGGATTTGTTCACAGAATGGAATAACATTTCATTGATTGATTGATTTATTCTCAAAAGCATGGGTTACATCACTATTTATAGAGTTCCACCTAGAGTCCAAGACTTGGACTCTTAATAATAAATAAATATTAAATAAACCTCTACTTGACTCTAACTGAACTCAATAAATAACTGAACTAAATAGACTCAATAAACATTATTCAAAAGCTCAGAAAAAGGGTCCTAACAGTTCCTCCCTCTTCAAATCAGCCTTGTCCTCAAGGCTAGCAGCATCAATCTCGAGGAGCTTCTCTTTTAGCACTTTAGTCATAGACTATCTGCAATGCATCACAACCTATTGATCAAGTAAGTATGGTATCCACTTTTTGATAGTGTAAGCAACAAGTCAGTCTTTCAGTGTAGTAATCATTGCAAGAAACTTCTGGCCCTGTATAATCAATTTTATCTTTGAATCTTTGCTATCGCAAGTGAAAATCCATCCATCAATGATCTTTACTTCGAATCTGTCATACTCTTCAATGTGGTGGGCCAATCGGTCAATAGTCTCATTGTCCATAAAATTGTTAGTGCTACTAGTATCAATCAAAACTGTAATAGGCTGATGCTCTAGAGTTCTGCCAACTTCCATAGTTTGCGGGTTAGAGTAGTCGGCTAATGTATACATTATATGTATGGTAGGTTCAACATCTTCATTAGAATGTATACCTTCATGATCGAAGTCCACATTCTTAGCTTTCAACTCCACTCCAATTGGTTCAATCATCAAAAGTTGCCCTTGTTTACATCGGTGCTCCATACTCTATTTTTCATCATAGTACAAACCCCTTGCTGATCTTTCCTTGCTAATATTTTTCTCATGTAGATGTGCAAATGAGATTGCAGCTATCATAGTGCGGGGTTGACGAGCCTTAACTTCATACCGGATCTCTAGAATAAGCCCTTCAATAAATGTATCCAGAAGTTGTCAGTCCGACCAATCTCTAGCTTGATTTGACAATTTTTCAAACCTACTATGATATTCTAACACTGTAGAAGTCTGATAAATTTTGGCAAGCTGGCAATCAACATTCTCATATTCGGATGGGCCAAAGCGAACAAGAAGCCCTCTTTTGAACTACTCCCACGAAGGAACTCCATGGAAAGTTTCATACCAATCGTACCATTGGAGTGCATCTCCCTTGAGCTGGATTTACGCCACTTCTACCTTGGATTCTTCTAGGGTTCTGTGAAAACGAAAAAAATTTTCTGCCTTAGAGATCCAATTGGTCGGATCTCCATCTTTCCATCTCGGAAATTCCACCTTCATGTGTGAGTAGTTTGTGTCACAATCTTGGGACCTTTTTCTTGTATTTTCATATCTATGCAACGTAGAACTTGAGCTCCCACCTTGTTGAAATTTACTAAGGCTCTCCAGTAAGTCCTTTTTAAAATCATTAAGTATTTCTTGCAACCGATTCTCAATTCTAATTTTTAATGCTTCCATTTGTGCTTTCACTGAGTTATCGGTGGTCATTTCGTAAGACTGCAAATCTGTAATCTCAACTCTTGTTTCTGATGTCAAGTCTAGGGCATAAATCACTGCCCTACTCGGTTCTGTTGTTGTGATGTAATCGGTGGTAGCACTATTGGAATGAAGGGTTGCTGCGAGGATGCGGGGATGTAGGTGCGTTCGCTGCGTGGGAAGCAATGATGCTTGCTGTGGTCGCTGCGTGGAGGGATTGCTACTGCTGAGGGCTGGGAGGCAACGATGGTGGTGCAGCTGGGGGCAGCATCACCAAGGGCCTATCGTTGCGGTGGTTGCGACGGCGCAGATGGAAGACAGCGTTGTACTGTCTCTACCGCACTACGGAAGGAGGCGTTGGTGATGCCGAGGGATCGCGTGCGGTTGAGGACGCGACGGTGCCGTTGAAGCGGCCGAGGTTGAGAAGAGGAGTCGGTGCGTGCATTGTCGAGGTTGAAGCGACCGCACAAGAGCTTGCTACGTGTGCTTTTGGAGGGTGGCTACGGTGGCGTTGCCGAGGTTGAGGCTGCAGTGGAAAATAGGAATCGGTGGTGGCAGGCTGGGCGGCGAGCGGCGTCGTCGCTGGCTAGGCAGCAGCGGCCACGGTGGTGGCAACCGGCATTCGCAGCAGTAAGAGGATGTTAGGACCCTTTTTATGAGCTTTTGAATAATGTTTATTGAGTCTGTTTAGTCAAGTTATTTATTGAGTCAGTTTGATTCAGTTAGAGTCAAGTAGAGGTTTATTTAATATTTATTTATTATTAGAGTTCAAGTCCTGATGGACTCTGGGTGGAACTCTATAAATAGGGATGTAACTGCTTCTTTTCAGTAATCTATGAAAAATATTATTCTGTCTTTTGACAAACCCTAGGAGGCCGATCCCCTCGAAGCGATCAAGGAGGCCGATCCCCTTGAAGCGATTATTATCATTCCCTTTTCTTCTCTTTTTTCCACGATAAGACTTTAGGGCCTTATCATTTGGTATCAGAGCATACGATAAGACTTTAGGGTCTTATCATTTGGTATTATAGCATACCTATTCTTCTATTTCTTCTAGGATCTTCCATTTCTTCTATAATAAGACCTTAGGGTCTTATCAATTGGTATCAGAGCGACGATAAAACCTTTAGGGTCTTACCAATTGGTCTCAGAGTAGCGATCCTTGGCGTTCTCGCTGCAACGAAGCTATCAAAAAAAAAAAAAAAGGAAACGAAAGAAAGAAAGAAAGAAAGAAAGAAAGAGAGAGAAGAAGAAGCAGCAACCACAGCCACGCAGCCCTGCTTCCCCTGCTTCCGGCTAGCCCACCCGCCGCCCGTCACTGCTCTTCGGCCAGCAACCGACTCTGCCCCACTTCCGGCCAGAGTCCACTGCCGCCTCCCACCCGAGCCACCACCGCTGCCAAGAGACGACGCTGCCAGCGTCCCACTCCGCCGCAGCCCTGCTCCTCTTCTCTATCGCCGCTACAGGGCAACTCCTTCTCCACCGCCGCCGCTACTTCCCGGCCGATCGATCACCGCCGCTCGCATCCCAGCCGCAACCCTAGCCGTGCCCCCCCCCCTTGGGTCGCAACCGCAGCCGCCGGTTGCCGCAGCCCTCGTTGCAACGATTGCAGAAACAAAGTTCCTCTGTTACCGCAGCCCCTTGTCGATCGCAGCCGTGCCTCTACCAATCGCGCCGCCTCCAGCACTCCTCTTCCCCTCAGCGCCATCGCCGCCCAGCCGACCCATCACCGCTGCGGGCCACCGTGCGACGACCACCGCTCGCCTCCCAACCGCCGCTCCACCTTGCTTTGCATCCTTTGTAACCGAAACAGAGCACATGCAGCTCACCTTGTTGCCCTTGTTTCCAGCCACACCACAGCCGCGGGTCCCTTGTTGCTACGAACGCCGGCTGCCATCACTGTCGCTGCTACTGCCCAGCCAGTGACAACGCTGCTCGCCGCCCAACCATGATCCTCGCAGCCTCTCCCTTGCTCTGGTAACAGAAACAGGGTAAATCACTGATTGCCTTTGTTCCCGCAGAGCCACCGTCGATTCCTATTCTCCACCGCAACCTCAACCCCAGCCACTTCAACGCTGCCTCTCCCTTGCTCTGCCTCCGCTGCTACAACCGCCGGATGCCATCATCGCAGTCTCAACCTCATTATTTAGTGCTCGCTTCTATGAGTCACAGCAGTTGCAGTCGTCGTCTTCCAGCCCCCGACGCTCTCATCTCACACAGCGACTGAAACACCATCGCTACCTCCCAACCCTCAGCAGTAGCGATCCCTCCATGCAGCGACCACAGCAAGCATCGTTGCCTCCCACACAGCGAACGCAGCTACATCCCCGCATCCTAGCAGCAACCCTTCATTCCAATAGTGCTACCACCGATTGCATCACAACAATAGCATAGAATAGGACAGTGATTTATGCCCTAGTCTTGACACCAGAAACAGGAGTTAAGATTACAGATTTGCAGTCTTACGCAATGGCCACTGATAACTCGGTGAAAGCACAAATGGAAGTATTGGAAATCAGAATTGAGAATTGACTGCAAGAAACACTTAATGATTTCAAAAAGAGCCTACTAGAGAGCCTCAGCAAATTTCAACAAAATGAGAGCTCAAGTTCTACGTTGCCCAGATCTGAAAATACAGGAAAAAGACCCCAAGATTGTGACACAAACTACTTACACATGAAGGTGAAATTTCCGAGATGGAAAGATGGAGATCTGATTAGTTGGATCTCTAAGGTAGAAAATTTTTTCCATTTTCACAGAACTCCAGAAGAATCCAAAGTGGAAATAGCCTAAATCCAGCTCGATGGAAATGCACTCCAGTGGTACGATTAGTATGAAACTATTTACGGAGTTCCTTCGTGGGAGAAGTTCAAAAGAGGACTTCTTGTTCGATTTGGCCCATCCAAATATGAGAATGTTGATGGCCAGCTCGCCAAAATTTTTCAAACTTCTACAGTGTTGGAATATCAGAGTAGGTTTGAAAGATTATCAAATCAAGCTAGAGATTAGTCGAAACAACAGCTTCTGAATACATTTATTGAAGGGCTTAATCCGGAGATTCGATGTGAAGTTAAGGCTCGTCAACCCCACACTATGATAGCTGCGATCTCATTTGCATATCTGCATGAAAAAAATTAGCAAGGAAAGATCAGTAAGAGGTTTGTACTATGATGAAAAGTGGAGTAGGGAGCACCAATGTAAACAAGGGCAAAATATGATGATTGAGCCAATTGGAGAGGAACTGAAAGCAGAAGAGTTGGACTCCGATCATGAAGGTATAAATTCTAATGAAGACGTTGAAACTACCGTACATACAATGCATACATTAGCCGACTACTCTAACCCGCAAACTATGGAAGTTGCCGGAACTCTAGAGCATCAGCCTATTATAGTTTTGATTGATACTAGTAGCACTAACAATTTTATGGATAATGAGATTGTTGACCGATTGGCCCACCATATTGAAGACTATGACAGATTTGAAGTAAAGATTGTTGATGGATGGATTTTCACTTGTGATAGCAAAGGTTCAAAGATAAAATTAATTATACAGGGCCAGAAGTTTCATGCAATGATTACTACACTGAAAGACCGACCTGTTGCTTACACTATCAAAAAGTGGAGACTATACTTACTTGATCAACGGGTTGTGATGTGTTGCAGATAGTCTATGGCTAAAGTGCTGAAAGAGAAGCTCCCCGAGATTGATGTTGCTTAGCCTTGAGGACAAGGCTGATTTGAAGAGGGAGGAACTATTATGACCCTTTTTATGAGCTTTTGAATAATGTTTATTGAGTCTATTTAGTCCAGTTGTTTATTGAGTCGGTTTGATTCAATTAGAGTCAAGTAGAGGTTTATTTAATATTTATTTATTATTAGAGTTCAAGTCCTGATGGACTCTGGGTGGAACTCTATAAATAGGGATGTAACTGCTTCTTTTCAGTAATCTATGAAAATACTATTCTGTCTTTTGACAAACCCTAGGAGGTCGATCCCCTTGAAGCGATCAAGGAGGGTCGATCCTCTCGAAGCGATCAAGGAGGCCGATCCCCTCGAAGCAATCATTATCATTCCCTTTTCTCCTCTTTTTTCCACGATAAGACTTTATGGTCTTATCATTTGGTATCAGAGCATCCCTATTTCTTCCATTTCTTCTATGATCTTTCATTTCTTCTACGATAAGACCTTACGGTCTTATCAATTGGTATCAGAGCGACGATAAGACCTTTAGGGTCTTACCAGAGGATTGCCCTGTTTCGGTCACCAAGGGAGCAGGGCAAGGGGGAGTGGTGGCGGTCGTTCTCGCTCGAGCCAGGGGGAGTGGCATTGGGAGGTGAGCGGCGGTCGCCGCACGGTGGCTGGCAGCGGTGGTGGGTCGGCTAGAAGGCGACGACGCTCGAGGCATGGTTGCGATCAACGAGGGGCTACGACAACAGTTGAAGCTCTATTTCTACAACCGCTGTAAGGAGGGGCTGTGGCAACCGGCGGCTGCGGTTGTGGTGCCGGCGGTCCTTCTCGCTCGAGCGAGATGGGGATGCGAGGAGGAGAGGTCACTGGCCGGGTGACCGAGCGGCGACGAGGCGACTGGGAAAAGTGGTGGTGACGTGGCTGGGAACAAGGGCAATCCGTGAGTTGCCCTGTTTCGGTCGCCACGAGGAGGGCAACAACCGACGGCTACGACTGCGACCCAAGGGGAGGCAGGCGGCGGTGGAGAGGCAACGGTGGTGGCGCGGTTGGGAGTAGCATCACCAACGATCGCCGAGGAGGAGAGATCGAGCGGTTGCGTTGCGACGCAAGGGGAGGCGGGCGGCAGTGGAGAAGGAGGCAGCGGTGGTGGCTCGTGTGGGAGGTGATGGGTGGCGGTGGCCTCTGGCCAGGAAGCGGGGCGATGGTGGGTGCTGGCCGGAGAGTAGCAGCGGCGGGTGGGCTGGCCAGAAGCAAGGGACGTAGGGGTGGCTACAGCTTCTTCTTCCTCTCTTATTTCTTCTTCTTTTTTTTTTTTTTTGAACGAGATGGGGGCAGCAAGGAGGTCGAGCGGTGGTCGAAGGTCACTAGCCAGGGAGAAGCAGTGACGGTGGTCGAGCGGTTGGGGAAACAACGATGGCAGTAGAGAAAGAGTTGCCTTGTAGTGGTGGTGGGGAAGAAGGAAAGCAAGGCTGCGGCGGGCTGCGGAAAAGATTGTTGTTCTGATACCAAATGGTAAGACCCTAAAGCCTTATCGTCGCTCTGATACAAAATGAGAAGACCCTAAAGTCTTATCGTCACTCTGATACCAATTGATAAGACCCTAAGGTCTTATCATGAAAGAAAAGGGAGAAAAGGGAATGATAATGATCACTTCGAGGGGATCGGCCCTCCTTGATCGCTTGGAGGGGATCGGCCTTCCTTGATCGCTTTGAGGGGATCGGCCCTCCTTGATCACTTTGAGAGGATCGGCCCTCCTTGTTCATTTCGAGGGGATCGACCTCCTGGGGTTTGTCCACAGAATGGAACAATATTTCATTGATTGATTGATTTATTCTCAAAAGAAAGGGTTACATCACTATTTATAGAGTTCCACCTAGAGTCCAGGACTTGGACTCTTAATAATAAATAAATATTAAATAAACCTCTACCTGACTCTAACTGAACTCAATAAATAACTGAACTAAATAGACTTAATAAATATTATTCAAAAGCTCAGAAAAAGGGTCCTAACAATTGGATGGTTAAAGATACCTCATTGTTAAATAGCAGATTCGTTGTCCTAGTTGTGTGTCTGATCCTTAGAGTTGAGATATCAAGAATGCCCTGTATGACTACTCCACTCTTTGATACCAGACTTATAGGTCTGAAGATTTTAGATTTAGTACAATTGGTCATCGAGAGTGGTAGTCAACCCTATGAGAGTAATTGAGTGCTAATAGAGGATCATTCACTCTTAGTGTCATGAGAGGAATATCCCGTGTATTCTCGTTCAAGCAAGTCCCTAGCCAGGGTCATTCGGATTTAGAGAGAAAGGAGTTCTCTCGGAGAATTCGATTAGAGCGAGACTCGAGTAGATTCTATTAGGATCAAGAGCACTAAGAGAGAGGGGGGGGGGGGGTGAATTAGTGCAGCGAAAAACTTTTGTCGGTTAAAAAGACTTTCGTATGAAAACCATTTCGGAAAGAACTTTAACTTGAGAGCAAACGGAAGTATAGATGATGTAAAGCAATAGAGGCAGTTTGCAGTTAAAATAAAGAGCAGAATGTAAATGCAAACCGAGATTTAGAGTGATTTGGTCAATCTTGACCTACATCCACTTTTGGCTTCCTCCTCCGACGAGGTCATCGACATCTACTAGAGGCCTTCCTTCAATAGGAGAAGGCTAACCACCCTTTTACAGCTTTTCTCCTTTTGACGGGCTTAGGAGACAACCCTTACAAATTTTCACTCATCTCTTGAATGATCAACACTTAGAAAGAAAGAGGGAGAAGAACTTCTAGCCTTTTATAACACTTTTAAGCTCTCAAATACTCAGAATAAAAGTAAGCTTTTGGTTATCCTTTCATGCAGAAAGGGTGGGGTTTATATAGACCCCAATCAGTTTGAATTCGAAGCTCAAAAGTGTCCATTCTCGAATTTCCGGGGTCCTAGCGGTACCACCGCCATAATTGGACGGTACTACCACCTGTCAACTGTCACTGAGCAATACTACCGCTCAGTCTGGGTGATACTATTGCCTAACATTGCTTAGAGACCGAGCTCAAGCGGTACCACCACCTAACAAGGGTGGTACCACCGCCTAATAGGGGCGGTACCACTGCTGGCAATAATAATATTACTGCCAGCGGTAACATCGCTTGACAGGGGCGGTACTATTGCCCAGAATTCTTGGGAGACCAAGTCTCCTGGGCAGTGCCACCGCCGGCCCTAATGGTGCCACCTCCGGCCAGGAATTCTGGGTCCGAATGGGCTGATCCATTCGGCCCAATTTGGGTCTGCCAAGGGCCCAATTGGCCCCAGATTAAGTTAATGGGATCACCTCCCAATCCTAACTTAATCTATATGCTAACTACGATAATTAAGACATCAATATTGTATATCATGTTCCGGTGCGTCAATCTCTTCTTCCGGCGAGCTTCCGGCGAACTTCTGGTGAACATCCGGTGAACCCTTGGCGATTCTCCGGCGGACTTCCAGCAAACTCCTAGACTTGCGACGATCCTCTTGGCGAGTTCCGACGAACTTCTTTGGCAAGCTCCTAGACTTCTCGGATTGTTCCGGTAGAACCTCCGATGACCGTTTGGACTTCCGACGAACTCTCGAACCCCCAACGTGATCTTGGTCTTGACTCCGGTGTAACACCTGCTGTATGTCTTACTGTCATCATAGTTAATCCTGCACACTTATCTCAACATATAGATTAGATAACCAAATGACAATTGACTTCCTCATCAAAATTCGAGATTCAACAATCTCCCCCATTTTTATGATGACAATCAATTGATGACGGATTTAACCTTAACTCCCCCTATCTATATGCCATACTTGAGATAAGTCATTCTTGAATTCAAAGCCTTTGAATTCAAGAGACATATTGATAAGTTAAATTCATTTAAACTTATCAATACCCCTATCATGATTCCTATCATGATGTATCTCTCTGAAAATGATGTCAAGGCTTGACATCCATTTTCAAGTCTTATATTTCAAATGTGAAAGATAGCAATCATAGCAATTCATCACATGGCAAGATATCAATTTGTAAGATTGCGATGCAAGCTTTTGATATCTTAACATAATGCAAATATGGCAATCATAGCAATTCATCATGTGACAAGATATCATCATTGTAAGATATCAATTTATCACATGGTAAGATATCAATTTGTAAAATTGCAATGTAAGCTCTAGATATCTTAACATATTCCAAATATGACAATCATAGCAATTCTATCATCAATTTACCATATTTCTATCATCAATTTACCACATATTTCTCCCCCTTTGTCATCAACAAAAAAAAGAACGATTCAAGCGTATTTCAAGCATAGTAATAAGTGTGTTAAAGATTCATGTCATAAAAAGATTCATGTCATTTTTCAACAAGTGGTAAGATACCATTCATACAAATTATTTTTCAAGCAATCATGACATGGAGATAGCTTTCATTACTTCTTCCTTTTTTATTTGTTATTAACGTTTTGAATGAAGGAGGAAAGCCATTCTGAACTAATTTTGAATGAAGTTAAAAAAACGATAAGAGATTAAATCATACTTCATTTGTACAAGGATCAAGATATGCATGTGAATTAAATCCTTGCAAGTGTTCATCTCAAAAAGAAATCTTCCTTTATCAAGAAGAAATTCATATTATTTTATCAAATCCATTTCTCGATTAAAAATTATTTTTCACAAGGTAAATTCATGAGAGATGCATTTGTTAATCAATTCCAAATGTCAAAAATCATGGAGCATTGATATGAAATAAACTTGATATAACATAGGTTTATGAAAGCTCCATTCGAGAAATACATTAAGTCCGGAAGAGAAATACAAATTCATGTATTGTTAGGATTAAGAAAGTCCGAAAAAGAGATAAATTCATGCATTCGGACAAGGTTTTGCCATTGCCTTTCAAACCCAATCATGAAGGTAAAACATCATCATAGAAATTTTTGAATCCAAAACACATAACTTCCAACATGTTATTGAAGTATATAATCATGTAAAATTTGTATCATAAGATTTTTAGCATTGAGTTTCTAAGTGATTGATCATAGAATCAAGAAAGTTCGTAAAACGAATTTAATAAGTACATGCATTCGGACAAATCAACATTCCTAATTCTCTTCTAATAAAATCAAATTATTCTTCACTTAAAGGCTTTGTAAAAATATCAGCTAGTTAATGTTTAGTATCAATGAACTCTATAATTACATCATGATTAGTGACACGATCTTATATAAAGTGATGTCTAATATCAATATGTTTTGTTCTTGAGTGTTGAATGAGATTCTTTGTTAAACATATTGCACTTGTGTTATTATATCTAATGGGAATATTTTTAAGATGAACTTTATAATCTTCTAAGGTGTTTTTTATCCACACAACTTGTGCACAACATGCATTAGCTACAATATACTCAGCTTTGGTTATTGATAATGCAACCGAGTTTTATTTCTTGGATGACCAGGAAACAAGGGCATGTCCCAAAAATTAATATGTTCCTAATGTGCTTTTTCTATCTAGTCTACACCCAACAAAATCCGCATCAGCATAAGCAATTAACTCAAAATTCTCGGATTTTGGATACCATAATCTTAGATTTATGATACCTTTAAGATATCTAAGTATTCTTTTAACTGCTTTGAGATGAGATATCTTAGGGTTCGATTGAAACCTAGCACAAAGTCCTACACTGAACATGATATTCGGTCTAGTTGCAGTGAGGTAAAGTAAACTTCCTATCATACCCCTATAAGTTTTTTGATTAAAGCTTTCTCTACTTTCATCAATTTCTAACTTAGTGGAGGTGCTCATAAGAGTGTTAATAGCTTTTGAGCTTTCCATATTAAATCTTTTTAGCAAATCTAAAGTGTATTTGGTTTGACCAATAAAGATGCCATTGCTTAGTTACTTAATTTGTATGCCTAAAAAGAAGGTTAATTCTCCCATCAAACTTATTTCAAATTCAAGGCTCATAGTTTTAGCAAAAGACTCATAAAGAGATTCGTTCGTAGAACCAAAGATAATATCATCAATATAAATCTGAACAATAAAAAAATTATTTTTAAAATATTTGATAAACAATGTAGTATCGAACTTGCCTTTAGAGAAATTATTTTCAATAAGAAAAGAACCAAGTCTCTCATACCAAGCCTTTGGAGCTTGTTTTAAACCATAGAGAGCTTTCGTTAATTTAAACACATGATTAGGAAGGCTATTATTTTTAAATCTGGGAGGTTGTTCAACATAAACTTATTCAGAAATAAAGCCATTAAAAAAAACACTTTTGACATCCATTTGAAATAACTTAAAATTATTACTACTAGCATAGGTAAGGAGCATTCTTATGGTTTCTAATCAAGCCACAGGAGCGAAGGTTTCTTCGTAATCGATACCTTCTTCTTAGTTGAAATCTTTGGCCACTAATCTAGCCTTATTTCTAACCACGATACCAGATTTATCTTGCTTGTTTCTAAAGACCCATTTAGTACCAATAACTAAATGATCATTTGGCCCAGGAAAAAGCTTCCACACCTCATTTCTCTTAAATTGATTTAACTCATCTTGTATTGTGATAATCCATGAATCATCTTTCATGACTTCATCAATATATTTAGGTTCAATTTGGGAGAGAAAAGCGACGTTGGCATAAAAATTTTTAAGAGAAGAACGTATTTGAACCCTCTTAGATGTGTCTCCTAAGATTAGCTCCTTAGGATGAGCATCTACATACTTCCAATCCTTGGGTAAGGATGTTTCGGAAGTGGATGCCTCCAAGTTGCTAGTTAGAGAAGGAGTTTCATTTAAATTCAAAAAATCAAAATTAATATCATCATCAAAATCATTTTTTTAGATTTCAAAAATCTCATTGAAAACAACATGAATGGATTCTTCTATAATTAAAGTTCTTTTATTGAAGATATGAAATACTTTAGAAATCAAAGAAATAACCAAGAAAAATTTCTTCATCGGATTTAGCATCAAATTTTCCTAATGCATCTTTTTCATTCAAGATAAAACACTTACACCCAAAAACTTTAAAATATGAAACATTGGGTTTTTTGTTATTCCACAACTCATAGGGAGTTTTGGTGAGTAAGGGTCTTATTAGAACTCTATTCAAATTATGGCATGTAGTGTTACGGCTTCGGCCCAAAAATATTTGGGTAGGCTATATTCATTCAACATGGTTCTTGCCATTTCTTGTAAATTTATATTCTTTCTTTCTACTACTTCATTTTGTTGAAGATTTCTTGGAGTAGAGAAGTTTTGGTTGTATCCATTAAATTCACAAAATTCTTGGAACTCACAGTTTTAAAATTCACCACCGTGATCACTTCGAATTGATGAAATCATAGAACCCTTTTCATTTTGAACAAGTTTACAAAACTTGGTGAAATATCTAAAGCATTCACTTTTGTGTTTCAAGAAATAAGTCTATGTGTATCTACTATAATCATCTACAATAACAAAAGCGTATTTGCTACCTCCTAGGCTTGATGTAGAGATTGGTTCGAATAAGTTCATATGCATCAATTGCAAGGGTCTAGAGGTGCTTATTTGATTCTTAGATTTGAAGCTACCCTTTATTTGTTTTCCTAATTGACAAGCATCACACATATTATCTTTGATGAACTTGATATGAGGAATTCCTCTTATAAGTTCTTTGGATAAAATTTGGGTGATTTGTTTCATGCTAGCATGACCTAATCTCCTATGCCAAAGCCAAGCATCGTCATTCAAAACCAAGAAACACATTTTATTACAAAGATTATTGATGTCAATGATGTATACGTTATTTTGTTTTAATACAATCATAGATATGTTTTTGTGTAGTTTTTTAATAATGCAAGCATTAGATTTGAATTTGACAATATATCCTTTATCACACAATTGATTAATGCTCAAGAGATTATGTTTTAAACCATTAACTAACAAAACATCTTAAATAAAGAAGTTGGATTTGTTACCTATGGTTCCTTTGCCAATGATTTTACCCTTTTTGTTGTCTCTGAAGGTGACATAGCCTTCGTCTATGCTAGTGAGCTTAGAAAATTGAGATGGATCTTCGGCCATATGCCTTGAGCATCCACTATCAATGTACCATCTCTTGCTCCTAGCTTGTGATGGTATATGTTTCTACAAAAAAAGATGATTTTTAGGTACCCATTTAATCTTGGGTGCCTCAAAAACTGATCTAAATTGTTTGTCATGTTGCATGAAATTTATTACGGTTCCTTTAGGAACCCAAATCAATTTGTTTGGACTAACTTTCTTGAATGGACAATGATAAGTTCTATGTTTATGTTTGCAACAAAAGTTATATTTGTTTTGGTGCGAAACATGCAAGATAGGGCCTTTAACGAAAGTGGTTGGATTTTGGTGAGGACTTCTCACAAATCCTATTCCACTTTTTTTTAGAAATGTGACCCTTATTTGTAAGGATCATATTCAAATATTTGCTACCAACCTCGAATTTCTTCAAGGTGTCCTTGAGTAGTAAGTTCTCATTTTGGAGAATTTTTAAATTATGACATTTCGTATATGGAGCTAAACTATCATTATGTTTAATTTTTAATTTATCAAAATTACTACTAAGATTATCATGCTCCTTTTTTAACCATTTATATTTTCTACTAATTATTTTATATTCATTAAATAGATCATGGAAAGTATTTAACAATTCATCAAACGATAAAACTGCATCAATTAAATTTGATTTCTCCTCTCCGATTGTCATGAGTGCATAATGAGCAACTTGCTTGGTGTTGGACTCCTCTTCTTTGGATGCACTTGAGTCACCCCACATTGCTTTAAGCGCTTTCTTCTTTGGTGTTCTCTTCTTGGCTTGGGGACAATTATTTTTATAGTGTCCCAGCTTCTTACATTCATAGCAAATAACTTGGTCCTTTTTGGGTTCAAATTTATTTTTAGTGTCATTTTTAAATTTGTTTTTTAATAATTTTTTTAAATTTTCTTATTAGAAGTGCCAAGTCATCGTCAAAGTCCTTATCACTTGAGTTTTCTCTCAAGTGGTCTTATTGAGTTCTAAGTGTCATATCCTTCCTGTTCTTTGGAAGGGTGTCCTCATGCTCTTTATGAGCTTTGCAAGTCATTTCGTAGGTCATTAATGACCCGATTAATTCTTCAAAAGGGAAGTTGTTTAAATCTTTAGCCTCTTGAGTCATTACACGGGTCAGCCCTTCATTGAGTTTAATCTCCATATCGACTCCAAGTGTGCCTTCATTTGTATTGTCTTGGGTCACTCCCCCACTTGATTTCGTAATGCATCCCCTAATGCATTATCTCAAGGAAGATCATGTGACGACTCCTCGCGGCTTGCTCGGTCCATTGAGCTTTATGGAGTTGTTGTCTTGAGGTACTCCTCCTCAACATGTGCGGTATGTTATACATTATTCTCTCTCTGGAGAACCAGGACTAATCCCTCCAAGGTATCTATCCCATTGGAGCAACTTCCCTCTTTGTATCCTTTCCTCTGGAAGTTTCGAAGACCACCATCCCCCTTAGACTACTCCTCCTTACGAAACAAATTGTGCATTGTTCTGCCCCCGCAAATGCACTTGCTAAATTGGGGCTCCTCGCCAATATAACCCCTACTACACCCTTCAAGGCCTAGCAACATGCTGAACTCGCTGCACACTTCAGCCTTCTATGGATATATTCTTCTTATGCCAAAGAGAAAGTTTCAATGCTCCAAGGTGCTGAGTTTCGGTCACCTTAGGATAGCCACAAATATTCTATCGTTCGTACACAAGCCCTTGCATGAGTACCGAATTATTCGAGTTAGCAATTCCCCTCACCTTTGTGAGCTTTGCACAACTCTTTCAGTCACAGGACAACCTATTTCACCTTGCATAGTCTCCTCCTTTACCAAGCGCCTTGTTTGCCTTGAGCACCATCAAGATGGTTGCCAATGTCGAGTAGTAGCTCGAACTTAGCCATCCCAACCTTTGTGCATTACACATTTTTCTAAGCTTACTTGTTCTCGTGGTGTCTCTTTCGTGAAGAGTTGGTCATTCCTTTGAATGTCAATCTTAGATGCCTGCTCATCTAAGCTACTCATTTTCCCTATATCTCCATGCTCGTTTCCCCAAACAGTTACAAATACTAGCTGCCCTCAACGTAGCCCCGCTAGGTCCCCCACGTCTGTATGCCAAGTGTTTCTATATGTGCTTGTCCTACTATGATACCATATATGACGCACTTAGCTGGTTTTGCTTAAGTTGTGTGGCACCCTTGTGTGTCCGTCCGCAAAGGTCAGCCTCTTTGAAACCTCCTATGGTCCCATAGGACCTACAAAAGAGAAAACGGGTTAGAGAAAGCGTCTCACTCAGGATCCATAAGCAATCATTTCAGTAAATACTTCATAGCCAATGCAAATTATAAACAAACTTCATAAACTCTAAACGGTCGCACAATAAAAGGTCCAAAATGATCCATTACAGACTGAAATCTCCCACAAGTATCCACATGACACAATGTTTATTTACAACCCTAAAACAGCCACCAAATCCAATAAAAATGGGGTTGTTAAGCATTCAACCATCCCTCTACATGCTGTGCAAAGCATAAATAAACCAAAAGACATGGACATGCATAAGTATTACATTGAACACCCTATTTACAATTTTGTCTGTGATAGGCCGCATGGGGCAAAATAGCAGCTAGGGTTTCCTGGCTACCCATAAACACCCTGCAGCCAAGAAGGTGGTTGGTCTTTTCCTATTGAAGGAATACCATTAGTGGACGTCGGTGACCTCGACGAAGGAGAAATCGGAAGTGGACGTAGGTCACAATGACCGAACCACTATAAATCTAGTGTGCTTTTTCCTTTTTACTTACTTTCATTACTTAGTTGCTCACTTCACTTTACATTTGCTCTAAGTCATTACTCTTATTGCTTTCCGATACGGGCTTTGTCGAAATGATTTTATCGAATGATATTTTTCAAATTGACGTTTTTATCGTAAGCACTAATTCACCCCCTCCTCTTAGTACCGTATTGATCCTAACAATGAATGCATGTGTAATTAATGAGGGGTGAGCATCAGTTACCCCTTGAATTTCTATGGCGAAGTGAGTGACGAAGAGGGAGAGAGACTCATCCTCCTTCTATCTTAGCCCGAGGAGTGTTGCTGCAGATGGCTTGGGTCATATGTTGACTAAAAAGTGTAACTAGAATTCCTTAGTGAGTTGGTCAAAAGATGTTTATAGTCAATTGTACCACACCTGAGCCAGTTCTCGTAGGGTGGTGGGAAATGCTTGGCACATCAAAGCATTGAATGTGCTATACAAAGCCATCTGGGCTCGAAAAGCAACGACATATTCTACCGGATCAGCACCACTATCATAGGCCTCCAACGTCAAGAGGCAGGAGTTAAGCAGGATGAGTTTGTCTTGAATTTCTTGGGTGACGGGGATCCTCTTGTCGCATTATCCCCATGATCTTTCTTGGTTTTGTACACTTCTTTTTGGACCTCGTCCATGTGCCAGTTCATCCTCTACAGTTGAGCCCATAATGAATCCTCTGCTAAGTCAGACAATAATATATCTGCTTTGGGAAAGACAGGAATGGTATGTCGAGTGTCGCACCCTGATATTGGCCTTAGGTTTCTTGGTCGTTCCGTGGTCGGAGGGTCAACATTAGAAGCCATAAGCGATGGGCCAACTAGAGAGATGTCGACCTCGGGCAAGCAAAGGTTGGCGGGGATACGGGTGATGACGACAAGGGAGGAGCCATTTCTTGAACGAGCTATAGTATATGGGGTGCGATGGTCTGTATAATTCATGCTAATGCCTGCATGCCTCACCTGATGGGTGAGGCTAAGGAATGCCTCCATGGGGACCACCATCTGTCCCATGCTAATCTCCGGAGGTGGGGGCCCAAGGTCGTTGAATGAACACTAATAGTGTGCAGAGATTTGGGTGGAGGTATTCCCTTTTATCTGTAGAGGAGCAAATGATTGGTCTCCGAGGTGGAAGGTAGAATGGGTAGCGAGCACCTCCTCGGAAGGGTTCTCGTTGAGGTTGTTTGCTAGTGAATGCTCTTGCAATATCGGGACCCTTCTTTTAGTGTCAAAATGATGTGATTCTTTATATCGTGACTCAGGAAGGGGCATGACATGGTTTGGTCCCGATTGTATAAGGTCGTCCACATGGTTACTCGAAAGGAAGGCTTCACGGAGAAGGGACGAAGAACCATGGTCATCGTCTCCTAGGGTGTTCTTCGACGATTCCGCGAGGGGCTTTTGGTCCTGAGACCCCGCACAACAAGTCATCATCGGAGTGAGAAATTTTGACTTGACTCCCCTTGTGCTTGCTGGTGTCCGTCAACATTTTCAATGAGCGATTTATATGCTTCGAGACCACCCTTTCGACCCCATGCTTTACGGGGTTGTATCCTCGCTGGTAAGCATCACTTGATTCTGAATAGCATGGATTTGCAGCACACCGCTTCAGATTTGTAGTATGCCGCTTCGAAGTTGGGTGGCATCGCTTCTGAACTGGACTGCATCACTTTAGGACGTAGCCATTCTTGTGTTGTTTCGTACTGTTTTGATATGTGTACATTATTTTGACTGGAGTGACATGATCTGAGATGGCTACTAGTTGGGTAGTACCAAAATACCCTCTATCATACTGAAATATCAAACATTTTATCTTTTAGTCGATAAAAGCCTCACTATTGGTAGGTGAATTCGGGGGTAAGAAGGTGTAGTTAAAAGTGACTTCATCGAAGAGATGAGGGGACGAAATCTAACTATCATCATTGGGATGCTATGAGATATAAATATTGAGAATGTTTTAGATGAGACATGGGTAAAAGAGAGTGTTAAAGAGGTCCAAATTCAAGTTTTGTCATGAAAGATGTTAATAATATATCAAAAATTTAAAACCTAATTATTATTGAAGAAAATATATCATTTATAAAAATGAGTACAATCAATATATGCAGATTTTGTGGCCAATGCTCACTAATTTTCAAACCAAACAGATCAAGAAAGCAAAATACCTCATCAATTCCATTTGGGAGGTCGGTTCAAGTCTCAAAGGTGGGAGAGACCATATCTAACTAGAAAAAAATGAAACCTAAGAAAAAAACATTTTATTTAAAATAAGAATATTCTTTTTTTAGCTCTAAGTGGTATTATAAGAGAAAAAGTTATACCAAAGCTAGTGTTTTCTTATACTCATCCATAACATTAGTTTTTATTATAATATAATATTTTTTATTATATTTTATATAACATAAATGTATAATTATGTGCATTTTTTTAAATAGTAATAGGAGACTATTTGATGTTATGAAAAATGAGACTTCTTTCTGTCACTTCTTCACCAAGAAAACAAAACAAGAATCCTTCATCAATAGTATCGATCCCCGTACCTCTCGCATGCTAAGCGAGCGCTCTACCATCTGAGCTACATCCCCTTTTTGTTACAGATGTATATTAAATCTCTATTATGGCATCAAAAATTAAAATTCCCTCCCATTTGTATATCAAATTATTTATGAAATGAGCATATTTCTCGTTAATCGAAATCAAATGCATTTTAGTTCCTGAGTGGCTTGAGCATCATCAACCACGAAGCCTCACGCGTGTCTCACGTGGCTGTCACCGTCGTAATTACCTGCCTTCCGGCGGCGACCAAAACCATCCGCCCTTTAACGAATCCCTTCGGTTTCCCTCTCCGTCTGCTCGCCCTCCGACGGGATACACCCTCCTTCATTCTGTACACCTTAATCCCCTCGCGCCACCTTAGACGGCTCGCTTCATTACACGGTCCTCAAGGAGCTCCACTGCTTTGCTCCCTCACACCCGATCCCGCCTCGGCTCCATTTAGCTTCTACTCCTTCGTCCGATCGCGATCTCTCCCTTCGCCTTGCTCGTATCGGAGGATTTACCCCTTTCGCTCTCTCTCCAATCCAAGTTCTGAGCTTAATTCTTAATCTATGGCGTCGTCGTCTCTGCCGTTCGCCTCGGGGCCCCCGAGGCCGCGGCCAGGATTCGCCCCCTCCGCCAACGCAAACGTCGCCGGCGCCCCCCAGATCGGCTGCCTCCAGCGCTCCCCTCCCGCCCTCGCCTTTCTCCGCACCTCTCCCGGCCTCCTCCCGTCCCGGCCCTCCCCAATTCGCCTCCCGCCCGCCAGCTGCGGCCTTTCCGCAGGGCCTGGTCGCCAGTAACGGGCCTCAGGGCCTTGCCGCGCCGCGGATCCCCTCTCCTCCTCATGCCCAACAGACGCCGCCGTTTGGCGCTCCGGCGTCAGTCAGGGCTCCCTCTCCGTCGGCTGCGCCTTCCCAGGCTCACGCTGTCCGTCCGTTTCCCGGGAGCCCGCCTGCCGCTGCCCCTGTGGCCGCTGCTGCATCGCGGACGTTCACAAGTCCACCGGCTTCGCTGCAATTCGGTAGACCGCCAATGTCGCACCCCTTGTCCGGATGGCCGACCTCGCAGCCGCCCGGATCACAGCCAGCTGATTTCAATAACCACTTCAATCATGATCCAGTATAAGGTGGTTTCATTAACCACCTCATGATCTAGTAGTTATAGGGTGGTTGTCATTAGGTCCTATTTAGTTCATGTAGCAAGGTATAGAGATAGAGATGGAGATATTGAGATAGCAAGCAGAGAAAGATAGAGAGTCTGTGTGCATTTGGTATCTTGTAAGTGTTTTATCAATTCTCCTGTTTTTAATACTACATCAGTTTTCTTGAGTTTCTGTTTCTTCTTGCTCCTCCATCCCCAACATTTGTGGTATCAGAGCCTAGTTTCAATCTGAACTGGGTATTATGGCTTTCAATGGCAATTCCATGTCTCAACCCCTTATCCCCATCTTTTCGGGCAAAAGCTATGAATTTTGGAGTATCAAGATGAAAACTCTATTCAAGTCTCAAGATCTTTGGGACTTAATAGAGAATGGATATGCGGATCCGGATGACGAAATCAGGCTGAGGGAGAATAGAAAGAAGGACTCAAAGGCATTGTTCTTCATTCAACAAGCTGTACATGAGACGATCTTCTCAAGAATTGCAGCAGCGACAACCTCAAAGCAAGCTTGGTTGATACTTCAAAATGAATTTCAAGGCTCATCAATGGTGATTACGGTAAAACTTCAAACCTTCCGTCTTGAGTTTGAAATTTTGTTCATGAAAAGCAATGAATCAAGATTTTCTTTCTCGAGTGACTGAAATTGTTAGTCAAATGAAATCTTATGGTGAACATCTTCCTGATCATATAATTGTTGCAAAAGTTTTGAGAAGTTTAACTCCGAAATTTGATCATGTTGTTGCCGTAATTGAGGAATCAAAAGATTTATCTATATATTCATTTGATGAACTAATGGGTTCCTTGCAAGCACATGAAGTAAGGTTGAACAGGTCACTTGAAAAAAGTGAAGAAAAAGCATTTCAGGCTAAGGGGGAGTCTTCTATTTTAAAAGAAGACAAAAAATCAACAGGAAGAGGACGTGGCAGAGGAGGATTTCGTGGTAGAGGAAATGGAAGAGGAAGAGGACACTTTGATGAACAAGGGCAATCAAATTATGATCAAAAAAATTACAAAAGTGGAATTCAATGTCAATATTGTAAAAAGTTTGGTCACATGAAGGCAGATTGCTGGAAAAGAGAAAAGTAAGCAAGCTATGTGGAGAAAAATGAAGAAAATAGTAAGTTGTTTATGACTCATTCACAAATTCATAACATCTTAAATGATATTTGGTTTTTGGATAGTGGATGTTCTAATCATATGTCAGGCATAAAATTAATATTTAGAGATATTGATGAGACTCACAAGTTGAATGTTAGACTTAGAGATAACAAGCAAATCCAAGTGGAAGGGAAAGGAACAATTGAGGTGAAGACAAATCAAGGGAAGGTAAAATACCTTGATAATGTTTTCTTTGTTCCTACTTTATCACATAATTTGTTGAGTGTTGGACAATTAGTAAATGATGGATATTCAGTAATATTTGATGATGGTTCATGCACTATTAGAGATAAGAAATCTGGTTTGATTATAGTAAATGTTTGCATGACACAAAACAAGATGTTTCCACTTGATGTGTCAAATATTGAAAGGCATGCGCTTATCACAACTCAAAAGAATGAGTCTAGTTTATGGCATTTAAGATATGGACACCTTAACATTAAAGGTTTAAGGTTGTTAAGTCAAAAAGGAATGGTTTTTGGATTGCCTAAGATTAATACACTTGATGTATGTGAAGGTTGTATTTATGGCAAACAAAGTAGAAAACCATTTCCTATTGGAAAAGCATGGAGAGCATATAACTGTCTTGAATTAATTCATGCTGAGTTATGTGGACCTATGAATACAAAATCATTTGGTGGAAGTCAATATTTTTTATTGTTTACGGATGATTATAGTCGCATGAGTTGGGTATATTTTTTGAAATTGAAATATGAAACATTTGATAATTTTTGAAAATTCAAGGCACTTTTAGAAAGGTAAAGTGGTAGATATATAAAGACACTTCGGACAGATAGAGGTGGTGAATTTTTATCTAATGAGTTTAGTTCTTTTTGTGAAGAAAATGGTATCCACAGAGAATTGACAGCACCATATACACCGGAGCAAAATGGTGTAGCAGAGCGTAAGAATCGGACTGTCGTTGAAATGGCAAGAAGTTTGCTTAAAGGAAAACATCTTCCAAATCAGTTTTGGGCAGAAGCAGTTGCAACAGCAGTTTATTTGTTGAATATTTCACCAACAAAGGCTGTTATGAATCAAACACCTTTTGAGGCTTGGTATGGTATGAAACCAAGTGTTAGACATCTAAGAATTTTTGGTTGTATTGCTTATGCTTTGGTGAATTCATAAAATCATCACAAGCTTGATGAAAAATCAGAGAAATGCATTTTAATTGGTTATTCTTTACAATCTAAAGCATATCGATTATATAACCCTGTTAGTGGCAAAGTTATTATTAACAGAAATGTTATGTTTGATGAAAGGGCAAGTTAGAATTGGGAGACCAATAAAGGTGAAACACAAATGCAGATTCCAGCAGAACTAGACACTCCGCAGAATCAAGTGACAGATCCTGCTCCAATAAGTTCATCGTCAACCTCAATAGCAGTTCAAATTCGGATTCCTCAGATGAAACCCCTCCAAGAAATTTCAGATCACTAACAGAAATTTATAACTCAACATTTGCGTTGTTTATTTCAGATCCTAGAACTTTTGAGGAAGCAGTTAAAAAAGAGGAATGGAGAAAAGCAATGAAGAAGGAAATCAAGTCAATTAAGAAGAATGAAACTTGGGAGCTAATCGATCTACCGAAAGAAAAGAAAGCGATTGGGTTAAAACGGGTGTTCAAAATAAAATTTAAATGTAAATTATTTGGTTTCACTAATAGTGATTGTGTAGGAGCTTTAGATGATCAGAAGAGTACTTCAGGCAAGTGGAGCCATAACAAGGAAGTATTGTGGAACATATGAACAAGTTGCGGATATTCGGATACCCTCACCAAATCATTTCCAGTTCGAAAGCATTGGTGTATGCAACTATGAATCAAGGGGGAGTGTTGAGATTTGATTCATAGTTATCTATCTAGATTGTTATCATGATCTAGTGGTTACATGATGATTTCAATAACCACTTCAATCATGATCCAATAGTTATAAGGTGGTTTCATTAACCACCTCATGATCTAATAGTTATAGGGTGGTTGTCATTAGGTCCTATAAATAGGACCGTAGTTCATGTAGCAAGGTATAGAGATAGAGATGGAGATATTGAGATAGCAAGCAGAGAAAGATAGAGATGGAGATATTTGCTTGGTCCCCAAAGGACATGTTAGGAACTGACCGAAAGGTCACGCAATAATAGCTCAACATTCTTCTCGAAGTGCGACCTATGAAGAAGAGGTCATGAAAGTTTGGTCTCGATCATAAATAAGCTATAAGCGATGAGATAGACTAGTTATTAGAAGTAAGATTCATAACAGAGGTAAAATACCCTCAATGGTTGTCCAACGTAGTATTGGTCAAAAAATCTAATGGAAGCTGGAATATATGTTGATTACACTGATCTCAATCGGACATGTCTGAAAGATTGCTACCCCCTTCCATGGATAGATCAATTGGTAGATGCCACTTCATGAAACAAATTCCTTGCATTCATATATGTCTTCTCAGGATACAATCAAATCTGGATGGCTCCCCAAGATCGAAAACATACCTCCACCGACCGAGGTGTATACTACTACAAAGTCATGCCTTTCGGTCTTAAGAACATATGGGCTACATACCAAAGAATGGTCAACAAAATATTCAAGATGCAGATCAGAAGAAATATGAAAGTATATGTTGATGATATGATTGTGAAAAGTAAAACAACAAGCACACACCTAAACAGACCTAGCGGAGACATTCCAAATGCTTAAATGGTTTAATATGCGACTCAACCCTTCCAAGTGTGTATTCGAAGTTGGCTCTATTAAATTCCTTAGTTACATCATTCACCAGAGAGTGGTGGATGCAAATCCTAAGAAGATACAAATAATAGTCAATATGCAATCACCCCATTCAATTAAATAAGTTCAATGCCTCATAGGAAGGTTAGTAGTGCTCAGCAGATTCCTATCCAGAGTATGAGACATATGCCTTCCCTTTTTCATGTCCTAAAGCACTCAAAGAACTTCGAATAGACTTAAGAATGTAAGGAGGCCTTCGAGAAGTTGAAAACACACTACGCTCAGCTACCCCAACTCACTTTTGCCAATCCAAGTGAGCTACTCAACCTATATCTTACAGCATCCGACCATGCCTTCAGTTCGATCCTAATATGAGAGGATGCAGGACATTGGGGGGGGGGAGCATCATATGTATAGTGGAAGAATAGAAAATAAAATAAGTTTCCAAAAATTTAATATTAGATCATCATACGAAGATTGGTGTACGAAAAACTGTAAAACCAAAAACTGCATAACATGTGTGAGATGATTTACTTAGGGGAGATTTTATATTCTCGAAACCACAAATCCAAATCTCTGGATAAAGGAGGTCAGATGTCCTCCTTTCTAACGATAATCCACATAGCAGATAACATGATGATGCTCCTCTTTTGTAGTGTGATCTTTCCTCTCCTTTGCGCACCACGAGACTACACCAAGATCAAGAAGAGGTCAGCCCTTCTTGTTGTCCACATACTCCAAATAGGGCTATTAGCTGAGGAGAAGAGGGAGGGAGGAAAATAGGTGGTAGTAGCCAAAAAGGGTTTAGCATATGCCCCTTTGGTTCCCTCCTACTTATAGAGGTCCCTATCAACTTTAACTATAATAGATCTTATCCTATTGGGTACTAGATCTCTCTATCTAACTACCCAAGCCTCTTGGATTAATGGATCTCTATCTAACTACCAAGTCTTTTAGATTAATGGATTTCTATCCAATAATCACTATTTGCTCTTATTAGCTCTCACCCAAAGGATTCAATAGTACAGGAGTTTATTAGATATCCAATAAGATAGGGGCTCACGGATATCTCATATTCATACCTCTACTCGTCACAACACCTACTATATATGTGTGATCCTCTGGGCCCAATACCAAGTTGGCTGTGAGTCATGCCTATTAGAACTCATTCTGACTTAGTGAATCATTATCTCCATAATAATTCGCTCGACTCAACGACTATGGATGTACTTATTAGGATCAAGTCGGCACTAAGAGGGGGGTGGAGGGTGAATTAATGCTTTCAATAAAATTATCGATTTGAAAAACTTTCATTCGATAAAGCCATATTGGAAAGATGTTTAACTTGAAAACGTTCATAAGCATAGTGAGTAAGTAAACAAGTAATCAGTTAGCAATATAAATAAAAAGCATAAAGGAAATGCAAACCGATTTTATAGTGGTTCGATCGTTGTGACCTACATCTACTCTCGATTCCTCTTCACTCGAGGCCACAAGCTTTCACTACTGGTCTGCTTTCCAATGGGCAAAGATTAACTACCTTTACAACTCTTTATCATTTTCACTGGTTTAGGAGATAACATTTACAAGTCTCTCTCTTTTAGACCTCACTCCTCCCTTATAAACCTTTTAACTAAGGAAGAGACTCACTAACTTTAAAGAGATTACAACACCTTTTTCTCAAGTACATTTCCCTCTTTTTCTACTCAATTTCATGTTCTTCTAAGCAGAAATAACTAGGGTATTTATAGACCTCAAATGACTTCAAAAATGAAGCCAAAAAAGGTCTCATCCCGGGTTTCTCGGGTCCTAACGGTACCACTGTCCAGTTTGGCGGTACCATTACCTAGTTTGACGGTACCACTGCCTGACACTGGGTGGTACCACCGCTTGACATAGTATGAGAGATTGTGTATAGGTGATACCACTGCTTGACCTGGCAATACCACCGCCTAATAGCTTGGAAAAGTGTGCTCTTGACTTTTCCATGTCATTGGCAGTTTCACTTATCCTTGGATTACTGAATAGGCTTTCCACTAGGCCCAAAACAATCCCAACTCAAGCCCAATGGGCCCCTAATTGAGTTGTCATGGTTACACCCAATACCAACTCAATTAGCCCTCTAAACTATTTCGATCTAGACAAATTATTACAAAGCTTGAATTCTTTGTTGTTCGGCATATCATTAGTTCATTTGGCACTTCGTCCAACCCTTCGGTGCATCATCCTCTCCTTCGACGAATTGCCCAATTGGTATATTGACCTTCACAATATATGATCTCCTTGGCGCAATGTTTGATCCTTCGGCCTGATGCACAGACTCAAGGCCAAAGTCCTTCTGCTAGAACATGTTGAATCTCGGATTTTAATGATGAAACCAATTGATAATGTTATGATCTAATCTGTGTTTTGAGTGATGCAGGACTAGCTTCGATCAGGAGAGGCAAAATTGATTAAAATAGGAAGAATAAGAAGTTGGGCTAGAATTGAACATGTTAGAAGATTAGATGTCAAACCAAAGGAATGATCGATGTATTGGTAGAAGGCTTCATGTCATGAGTTCGGGCATCGGGCCGAAGGTATTTAACATGGATCAATAAACCAATCTTTTTTTAACATGGTTGATGGAATGGTTTTAATGTTTAATAGTATAACCCATGAGATTTATTTAACATGAATCAATAATAAAAGGTGGATGTAGCTCATATGATAGAGCGCTCGCTTAACATGCAAGAGGTATGGGGATTGATGCCCCGCATCTCTAATTTTTGTTTATGTCCGACAAGTGAAAAGCATAAGGAGAATACATTCGATCAAGTTAAAGGATTCTTGTTTTGTTTTCTTTACAGAGAAGTGATAGAAAGAAGTCTCTTTTTTTATAACATCAAATAGTCTCCCCATTACTATTTAAAAAAATGCACATAAATTATACATTTATGTTATCTAAAATATAATAAAAAAATATTATATTATAATAAAAACTAATGTTATGATTGATTATAAGAAAACAGGTATAATTTATAACATTATTTTTATATAATGTTAAGAGAATGTTTTCTTATAATCATTCTATATTATAAGAAAATAGGTATAATTTATAATATTATATTTTTATATAAAGTTAAGAGAATGTTTTCTTATAACAAGGTATAATTTATGACATCCTAATATTTTTATACAAATATTATATTTTTAATTAGAAAACATTCTCTTTCTCTTATACATCTATGCACATTATTAATAAAGGATAATACCACTTAGAGCTAAAAAAAAAAAAAGAACATTCCTATTTTAAATTAAAAAAAATCTTTGGATTCAATTTTTTCTAGTTAGATACGGTCTCTCCAACCCTTGAGACTTGAACCGACCTCCCAAATGAAATTGATGAGGTATTTTGCTTTCTTGATCTTCTTATGTTTGGTTTCAGAAAATTAGTAAGCTTTGGCCACAATATCAACATCTTTCATGACAAAACTTAGAATTTAGACCTCTTCAACACTCTCTTTTACCCATGTCTCACCTCGAAAATTCTCAACATTTATATTTCATAGCATCCCAATGATGATAGGTGGATTTGGTCCCTTCATCCCTTGGTGAAGTCATTTTTAACTGTGCTTACACCTTCTTACCCTCGGATTCACTCACCAATGGTGAGGCTTGGACGGACTAAAAGATGACATGAGGTTTGATGTTTCAGCCCGAGTAAAAAAAATTATATTTAAAGACTCTCTTGCGGTAAACTTTCTACTTCTACTCAGATGCATATTTTTCTCGATAAACAATCTAATCCTTGTTATATCTACCACCATCCCTCTGACTCCACAAAGCACATCTTCTTCGAATGTTCCCATATGCTTCCTCCTATTGGCCTTTCTTTCGAGATAAGTTGAATTACTACTTCACCGGCTTGATTGATTGGCCCGATGGTTTTGGGCTTCGGGAGAGGCAATTAATCCCCTGATGACTATCTTTCTTTAGCAACAGTGACTTGATAGAAATAATTGCTTGTTTCACAACTATAGAGTTCAATCGTTCTCCGTCTAGCCCACAACTTTGGCTATACTGAACCCTAAAAATCAACCTTCCCTTACATCCACAACCTTAGCCGGTCAAGATTTTGATTGTATAATATATGTTTTGCTTCACTAGGAAGTCCACAGCCTTGTGTTGCTTCTTTGACCACAAATCATCATTTTGTTACTTCACCAATACAATTTTTTTAATTACACTTTAAGGAACTTTTTTTCTCTTCAAGAATTTCTAATCTCTAACAATCTCTCAATAGGATTCGAACCCAGATGAAGTTCTGACCATCTGTTAAATAAAAAAAGATGAATTGGTCTTATAAGATCCCTAATAAATTTTTAAATTTTTTTTTAAAGGTGAATGATTATTCGTTTGCTTCTTTTATTCTATGGATAGTCGAGTGTAGCACCGTACTCCTAATCTCATTCATATCCTATATGTATGATGAAAGTATAATACTATATTTTTATTTTTATTATTGCTATTGATAGGAGTATAGTGAAAATTACATAATCTTAAGATTAAAATACGCTAGTTTACTAAACAAAATAATAATGTTTCTCTATACATAATATTTTTGACACCTATATATAATTATAATTGTTGAATCTCGGATTTTGATGATGAAGTCAATTGTCATTTGTTGTCTAATGTATGTGTCGAGATAAGTGTGCAGGATTAACTATGAGGAAAGTAAGACATGCATCAGGAGTTGCGTCAGAGTCATGACAATGATCACGTTGGGAGTTCGAGAGCTCGACGGAAGTTCGGACAGTCGTCGGAGGTTCTGCGGGAACAAATCCGAGAAGTCCAGAAGCTTGCCAAAAGAGCTCATCGGAACTTGCCAAGTGGATCGTCGCTGTCCAGGAGTTTGCCGGAAGTCCGCAGGAGCATCACCGAGGGTTCATCGGATGATCGACGGAAGTTCGCCGGAAACTCGCCGGAAGAAGCGAGTGACGTACCGAAGCAAGCTGCAGAATATGTCTTAGGAAATAATCGTAGTTAGCACTTTGATTAAGTTAGAAATGGGAGGTGATCCCATTAGCTTAATCCTGGGGCAATTGGGCCCCTGAAGAACTCAAATTGGGTCGAATGGTTCAACCCATTCGGACCCAGGTTGTTGTGGGAGGTGCAACCGCCCAGGCTATGTCTCCCAGCGAGACTGGGCGGTGCAACCGCCCCAGCCAAGAGGTGCAACCGCCCAGGGCTCATTCTCCGAGCGAGACTGGGCGGTGCAACCTCCTCTGTCAGGAGGTAGCACCGCCAGAGCTCAAGTTTCGAGCTCTGCCAGGCGGTGCAACCTCTCCAGTCAGGCGGTGCAACCGCCTGAGCTCGATCTTCGAGCTCTAGCAGAGAGGTGCAACCGCCCCTGACAGAGGTGGCACCGCCCAGAGGCTCAGTCTTCGAGCTCTGCCAGGCGGTGCAACCGCTCCAGTCAGGAGGTGCAACCGCCTGATCCCGGAATTCCGGGATTTGATCGTTTTGAGCTCCAAATTTGAACTGGGTTGGGGCCTATAAATACCCCACCCATTCAGCACTGAAAAGATATAGACCTACATCGAATTCTTGATCTTTTCTATGGTTCTAAGAGCTCAAATTTGTGTAAAGTCCAAAAGTTCTCCTCTTTCTGTTCTTCAAGTCTTGAGTTGTAAAGAGAGGAGAGAAAGGTTCTGTAAGGGTTGTCTCCTGAGCCCGTCAAAAGGAGTGAAACTGTAAAAGGGCAGTTGGCCTTCGCCTATTGAAGGAAGGCCTCTAGTTGACATCGGTGACCTCGTCGGTGGAGGAAGCCAAAAGTGGAGTAGGTCAAGACTGACCGAACCACTCTAAATCTCTGGTTTGCTTTTATTTTGAACACTTTATCATTACTGCAAACCTCCTACATAGCTACTGCTCTCTGCGCTTTTACGAACAAGTTTCTAAGTTCTGATCTTTCCGAATCTGCATTCAGACGTAAATCGGTGTCTTCGTACGATCCTTACATTGTAGTTTACATTTACGTTTTGATTCTATTTATAACTGCAAACTGTCTTCTGCGCTTTTACAAATGTGTTTCTTTGCAGTTTACATTTACGTTTTGATTCCATTTATAACTGCAAACTATCTTCTGCGCTTTTATGAACGAGTGTCTAAGTTCAGATCTTTCCGAATTTGAGCTTAGACGTAAATACGCAAACTGCGCTTAGACGCAATCTGCGCTTAGACGCAAACTGCACTTAGACGCAATCTTAGCTTAGACACAAACTACGCTTAGATGCAAACTGCGCTTAGACGCAATCTGCATTTAGACGCAAACTGCGTAAACTGCGCTTAGACACAAACTGTGTTTAGACGTAAACTGCACTTAATCATAAGTAATCTTAGAATCGACTTTTGCATCAAAATAGTTTTTATCGAACGAACGTAGCTTTCGTTTTTAATCGCTGTAAGATTTCCGCTGCACTAATTCACCCCCCCCCCCCCCCCTCTTAGTGCTCTCGATCCTAACAATTGGTATCAGAGCCCGGTTAACTCTCAAACAGATTAAAACCCAAGAGAGATGGCTTACGCCGGAAACCAAGAGGACCATTCCATTACACGTCCACCCATGTTTAATGGGACGGACTACACCTATTGGAAGACCCGAATGAGGATCTTTCTTATTTCTATGGACGTTGAACTCTGGAATCTTGTCGAGAATGGTTTTTCAAAGTCTTCTCTTCCAATGATCGATTGGAACGATTCGGAGAAGAAGGCTTTCGCTCTTAATGCAAAGGCTATGAATGCCTTATTTTGCGCACTTGATAAAAATGAGTTTAATCGTGTTTCGATTTGTGAAACTGCATTTGATATTTGGCACACACTCGAAGTGACTCATGAAGGCACAAGTAGAGTGAAAGAGTCAAAAATCAATCTTTTGTTACACTCTTTCGAACTTTTTCGGATGAAACCGAGTGAGACTATTGGCGACATGTTTACCCGTTTCACGGATGTTGTCAACGGTCTAAAAGGACTCGGAAAAAGTTTTTCGGATTTTGAGCTCGTAAATAAGATTCTAAGATCCCTTCCTAAGAGTTGGGATCCTAAAGTCACTGTTATTCAAGAGGCAAAAGATCTAAACAACTTCCCTCTTGAAGAACTAATTGGGTCATTAATGACCTACGAGATGACTTGCAAAGCTCATGAAGAGCAAGAAGACATCCTTCCAAAGAACAGGAAGGATATGGCACTTAGAACTTTGGAAGATCACTTGAAAGAAAACTCAAGTGATGAGGACTGTGATGATGACTTGGCACTTCTAACAAGAAATTTTAAAAAATTCATTAAAAGAAACAAGTTTAAGAATGACACTAAAAGTAAAATTGAACCCAAGAAAGACCAAGTTATTTGCTATGAGTGCAAAAAGCCGGGACACTACAAGAGTGATTGTCCCCAAGCCAAAAAGAGAACAACAAAAAAGAAGGCGCTCAAAGCAACATGGGATGATTCGAGCGCGTCTGAAGAAGAGGAGTCTAACACCGAGCAAGTTGCTCATTACGCCTTAATGGCCATCGGAGAGGAGGTAACGAATTTATTAGATGCTGATTTATCTTTCGATGAATTATTAAATGCCTTCCATGACTTATTTGATGAATGCAAGATTATCAATAGAAAATACAAATTGCTGAAAAAGGAGCATGATAGTCTTACTTGTGATTTTGATAAGTTAAAATTTGATAATCATGATAGTTTAAATTCATGTATCAAATGTCATGATCTAGAAACTCTCCAAAAAGAAAACCTGCTACTTAAGGACACCTTGAAGAAATTCAAGGTTGGTAGCAAGTCATTGAACATGATCCTTGCAAACAAGGGTCACGTTCCAAAAAGAAGTGGAATTGGATTTGTGAGAAGTCCTCACCTAAATCCAACCACCTTTATAAAAGGCCCCATCTTACATGTTCAACACCAAGCAAAATGTAACTTTTGTTGCAAAATTGGACACAAGACGCATTATTGTCCATTCAAGAAAATTAGTCCAAACAAATTGATTTGGGTTCCTAAAGGAACCATGATAAACTCTATGCAACATGATAAATAATGTAGATCTATCTTTGAGGCACCCAAAAGCAAATGGGTACCTAAAAATCATCCTTTCTTGTAGAAACCCACACTATCGCAAGCTAGGAGCAAGAGATGGTACCTTGATAGTGGATGCTCAAGGCATATGACCGGAGATCCATCTCAATTCTCTAAGCTCACTAGCATAGACGAAGGCTATGTCACCTTCGGAGACAACAACAAGGGTAAAATCATTGGCAAAGGAACCATAGGTAACAAATCCAACTTCCTTATTGAAGATGTTTTGTTAGTTGATGGTTTAAAACATAACCTCTTGAGCATTAGTCAATTATGTGATAAAGGATACACTGTCAAATTCGAATCTAATGCTTGCATCATTGAAAAACCACATAAGAACATATCTATGATTGCATTAAAACAAAATAATGTATACACTATTGACATCAATGATTTATGTGATGAAATGTGTTTTGCGGTTATGAATGAGGATGCTTGGCTATGGCATAGAAGATTAGGTCATGCTAGCATGAAACTAATCACTCAAATATTATCTAGAGAACTTGTACGAGGAATTCCTCATATCAAGTTCATCAAAGATAATGTAAGTGATGCTTGCCAATTAGGTAAACAAATTAAGGGCAGTTTCAAAGCTAAGAATCAAATAAGCACCTCTAGTCCCTTACAATTGATCCATATGGACTTATTCGGACCAATCTCTACATCGAGTCTTGGAGGTAGCAAGTACCCCTTTGTCATTGTTGATGACTATAGCAGATATACATGGACCTACTTCTTAAAACAAAAAAATGAATGCTTTAAATATTTTACCAAGTTTTGTAAACTTGTTCAAAATCAGAAGGGTTCTATGATTTCGTCAATTAGAAGTGATCATGGTGGAGAATTTCAAAACCATGACTTCCAAGAATTATGTGAACTCAATGGATACAACCATAACTTCTCTAATCCAAGAAATCCTCAACAAAATGGGGTAGTAGAAAGAAAAAATCGAAATCTACAAGAAATGGCAAGAACCATGTTGAATGAACATAGCCTACCCAAATATTTTTGGGCCAAAGCCGTAAACACTGCATGCTATATTTTGAATAGAGTTCTAGTAAGACCCTTACTCACCAAAACTCCTTATGAGTTATGGAATAACAAAAAACCCAATGTCTCATATTTTAAAGTCTTTGGGTGTAAATGTTTTATCTTAAATGAAAAGGATAACTTAGGAAAATTCGATGCTAAATCTGATGAAGGAATCTTTCTTGGTTATTCTTCGGTTTCTAAAGCTTTTCGTATTTTCAATAAAAGAACTTTAATTATTGAAGAATCCATCCATGTTGTTTTCAATGAGATTTCCGAAATTAGGAAAAATGATCTTGACGATGATGTTAATTTTGATTCTTTGAATTTAAACGCAACCCCGTCTCCAACTAGCAACTTGGATGCATCCACTTCCCAGATTTCCTTACCCAAGGATTGGAAGTATGTAGATGCTCATCCTAAGGAGCTAATCTTAGGAGACACATCAAAGGGGGTTCAAACACGATCTTCTTTTAAAAATTTTTGTGCCAACGCCGCCTTTCTCTCCCAAATTAAACCCAAATGTGTTGATGAAGCCATGAAAGATGATTCATGGATTATCGCAATGCAAGATGAATTGAATCAATTTGAGAGAAATGAGGTGTGGACGCTTGTTCCTAGGCCAAATGACCATTTAGTAATTGGTACTAAATGGGTCTTTAGAAACAAGCAAGATGAAAATGGTATCGTGGTTAGAAACAAGGCTAGATTAGTGGCCAAAGGTTTGAACCAAGAAGAAGGTATCAATTATGAAGAAACCTTTGCTCCTGTGGCTCGATTGGAAGCCATAAGAATGCTCCTTGCCTACGCTAGTAGTAATAATTTTAAATTATTTCAAATGGATGTTAAAAGCGCTTTTCTTAATGGCTTTATTTCCGAAGAAGTCTATGTTGAACAACCTCCTGGATTTGAAAATAATAGTCTCCCTAATCATGTGTTTAGATTAACTAAAGCTCTCTATGGTTTAAAACAAGCTCCAAGGGCTTGGTATGAGAGACTTAGTTCTTTTCTTATTGAAAATAATTTCATAAAAGGCAAGGTTGATACTACATTATTCATCAAGAACTTTGAAAATAATTTTCTCATTGTTCAAATTTATGTTGATGATATTATCTTTGGTTCTACGAATGAATCTCTTTGTGAATCCTTTGCTAAAACTATGAGTCTTGAATTCGAAATGAGTCTAATGGGAGAGTTAACATTCTTCTTAGGTCTACAAATCAAACAACTAAGCAATGACATCTTTATTAGTCAAACTAAATATGCTATGAGTTTACTAAAGAAGTTTAATATGAATAACTCAAAAGCTATTAACACTCCTATGAGCACCTCCACAAAGTTAGAAATTGATGAAAGTGGAGAAAGCTTCGATCAAAAAACCTATAGGGGTATGATAGGAAGTTTACTTTACCTCACTACAACTAGACCAGACATAATGTTCAGTGTAGGACTTTGTGCTAGATTTCAATCAAACCCTAAGATATCTCATCTCAAAGCAGTTAAAAGAATACTTAGATATCTTAATGGTACCACAAATCTAGGATTATGGTACCCAAAATCAGAGAAGCTTGAGTTAATTGCTTATGCTGATGCGGACTTCGCTGGCTGTAGATTAGATAGAAAAAGCACATTAGGAACATGTCAATTCTTAGGACATGCCCTTGTTTCCTGGTCATCTAAGAAACAAAACTCGGTTGCACTATCAACAACCGAAGCTGAATATATTGCAGCAAGTGCATGCTGTGCACAAGTTGTTTGGATGAAAAATACCTTAGAAGATTATAAAGTTCATCTTAAAAATATTCCCATTAAATGTGATAACACAAGTGCAATATGCCTAACAAAAAACCCTATACAACACTCAAGAACAAAACATATTGACATCAGACATCACTTTATACGAGATCATGTTACGAATCATGATGTAATCATAGAATTCATTGATACGAAACATTAACTAGCTGATATCTTTACAAAACCTCTAAGTGAAGAACAATTTGATTTCATAAGAAGAGAATTAGGAATGTTGATGTGTCCGAATACTTAAAACTAGTTAAAATTATTTTTTAGGACGTTATTGATTACTATTACATGCCTTGGTATCACTTGATCAAATAACATGTTGGAAATTATGTGACAAATGTTTTTGAAAATCAGTAGCTTACTCATATCCGAATGCATGTAAGAAGTTCATCTTATTTTCGGTTTGAATGCTAAAAATAGGATTTTCCTGTACACTCTTATGAAAACTTTTTGAAAAATGAGTTTCCTCCTTCAAGCAACGAAGTATAACATAACAAGGAGAAGAGATATTCAAAGTATTATATGTGTCATGCCTTCCTTTATGTGCTTGATAACCTGTTAGAATCACATCTACCATGCTTTTTGATAATGCTACCATGCTTTTTGTTGATGACAAAGGGGGAGAAAAATATGAATTGATATGGTTGCTATTACTGATGTTATGATTAGGCCATACCTGCTATCACTGATAATGATATGGTTGCTATTACTGATGTTATGATTAGGCCATACCTGCTATCACTGATAATGATATGGTTGCTATCACTGATGCTATGATTAGGTCATACTTGCATCACCAAGAAATATATGATTGCCATATGCCCTATATCAAGATATCAAACAAAAATTTGCATCGTACGAACTGATATCTTACCATGTGATGCAATGCTACACTTGCTAAAATATTCGAAATGTGTACATCATGTAATGATATCAAAATCTTGCTTCACAGCTTTACATGTCGATATCTTACAATATGATGAATTGCTACAATAACCATCATTCAAACTTGTTAAATTTGAAAATGTATGTCAAGCCTTGACATCATCTTCAAAGAGATACATATGATAGGAATCATGATGGGAATATGTCTCTTGAATTTATAAAGTTTTTAAATTCAAGAAGTATGACATATAGACAGGGGGAGTTAAGGTTAACTCCATTATCAATTGATTGTCATCATCAAAAAGGGGGAGATTGTTGAATCTCGGATTTTGATGATGAAGTCAATTGTCATTTGTTGTCTAATGTATGTGTCGAGATAAGTGTGCAGGATTAACTACGATGAAAGTAAGACATGCAGCAGGAGTTGCGTCGGAGTCATGACAATGATCACGTTGGGAGTTCGAGAGCTCGACGGAAGTTCGGACAGTCGTCGAAGGTTCTGCGGGAACAAATCCGAGAAGTCCAGAAGCTTGCCAAAGGAGCTCGTCGGAACTTGCCAAGTGGATCGTCGCTGTCCAGGAGTTTGCCGGAAGTCCACAGGAGCATCACCGAGGGTTCATCGGATGATCGACGGAAGTTCGCCGGAAACTCGCCGGAAGAAGCGAGTGACGTACCGAAGCAATCTACAGAATATGTCTTAGGAAATAATCATAGTTAGCACTTTGATTAAGTTAGAAATGGGAGGTGATCCCATTAGCTTAATCCTGGGACAATTGGGCCCCTGAAGAACTTAAATTGGGTCGAATGGTTTAACCCATTCGGACCCAGGTTGCTGTGGGAGGTGCAACCGCCCAGGCAGGGAGGTAGCACCGCCCAGGCTATGTCTCCCAGCGAGACTGGGCGGTGCAACCGCCCCAGCCAAGAGGTGCAACCGCCCAGGGCTCAGTCTTCGAGCGAGACTGGGCGGTGCAACCTCCTCTGTCAGGAGGTAGCACCGCCAAAGCTCAAGTTTCGAGCTCTGCCAGGCGGTGCAACCTCTCCAGTCAGGCGGTGCAACCACCTGAGCTCGGCCTTCGAGCTCTGGCAGAGAGGTGCAACCGCCCCTGACAGAGGTGGCACCGCCCAGAGGCTCAGTCTTCGAGCTCTGCCAGGCGGTGCAACCGCCTGATCCCGGAATTCCGGGATTTGATCGTTTTGAGCTCCAAATTTGAACTGGGTTGGGGCCTATAAATACCCCACCCATTCAACACTGAAAAGATATAGACCTACATCGAATTCTTGATCTTTTCTGTGGTTCTAAGAGCTCAAATTTGTGTAAAGTCCAAAAGTTCTCCTCTTTCTGTTCTTCAAGTCTTGAGTTGTAAAGAGAGGAGAGAAAGGTTCTGTAAGGGTTGTCTCCTGAGTCCGTCAAAAGGAGTGAAACTGTAAAAGGGCAGTTGGCCTTCGCCTATTGAAGGAAGGCCTCTAGTTGACGTCGGTGACCTCGTCGGTGGAGGAAGCCAAAAGTGGAGTAGGTCAAGACTGACCGAACCACTCTAAATCTCTGGTTTGCTTTTATTTTGAGCACTTTATCATTACTGCAAACCTCCTACATAGCTACTGCTCTCTGCGCTTTTACGAACAAGTTTCTAAGTTCTGATCTTTCCGAATCTGCATTCAGACGTAAATCGGTGTTTTCGTACGATCCTTACATTGCAGTTTACATTTACGTTTTGATTCTATTTATAACTGCAAATTGTCTTCTGCGCTTTTACGAACGAGTTTCTTTGCAGTTTACGTTTACGTTTTGATTCCATTTATAACTGCAAACTGTCTTCTGCGCTTTTACGAACGAGTGTCTAAGTTCAGATCTTTCCGAATCTGAGCTTAGACGTAAACTGCGTTTAGACGCAAACTGTGTTTAGACGCAAACTGCGCTTAGACGCAATCTGCGCTTAGACACAAACTGCGCTTAGACGCAAACTGCGCTTAGACGCAATCTGAGCTTAGACGCAAACTGCGCTTAGACGCAAACTGCATTTAGACGCAAACTGCATTTAGACGCAAACTGCGCTTAGACGCAAACTGTGTTTAGACGTAAACTGCACTTAATCATAAGTAATCTTAGAATCGGCTTTTGCATCAAAATAGTTTTTATCGAACGAACGCAGCTTTCGTTTTTAATCGCTGTAAGATTTCCGCTGCACTAATTCACCCCCCCCCCCCCCCCCTCTTAGTGCTCTCGATCCTAACAATAATATCTAACTTTTGACACCTATATATAATTATAATATCTAACCAAAGAAGAATACTAACATAACGTGTCCAAAATTTATGAATACTAAATGCTCATAAGTCATTATCCATATCTACACTGGCATGTGCTCACTTTCCTACCCATACACTTAGCTAGAGTACTAATAATCTTACTAGCAAAATAGAGTTTATAATGAATAATCATTTAGTACATACAAGCCTTTGTAGTTTCATTTAGGTGAGCTACTAATATTCTTATCAGCAAAATAGAGTTTATAGTGAGTAATCATTTAGTACATACAAGCCTTTATAGTTTCATTTAGGTGAGCATGCATCATGTCATGTATACAACATTTCAAAATTATTAACATAAGATATTTAATAGTAAACCCCTCAACATATGATTTCTTTAGCAAGCATAACCCACGACATAGTATATGCAGAATAAAGAGATAAAATTTTATACCGAAATAATTTAAAATATTTATATATATTTGTAAGAAGCATAGCAAATTCAGAGTTCTACATCTCATATTACACTATATATGTGTACTTCCACATCACATGTCATCATAAAATTTTATAAAAAATAAAAAATATATAATACTAAATATAAATCAAATTTTAGCTTAAAATAAAATTATTTGGAAGTTAAACTATCCTTATAATTTAATTACCAATATATATTCTATTCTACTAAAAATGGTTGGGTATGTATGAACTTATAAACCTCATATTTTAGTGTACCGAGATAGTCATCACTCAATTTCAAATCTCACAAAACTCTAAAGGAACCTTTTAAAATATATCAAAAGGACAAAGCCTAATCATATCCCTAAGGCGATCAATTCAACTTGAATAAAACCTCTTTTCAAAAAAATAAAAAATTTTGAGTATCTCATATTGGGACTATTAATTTTATGTACTAATCTCATATTAAAGTTATGCTAGAGGACTTAGAATTATAAGAATTCATACAAAATATATTTAAAATTCAAAGGTTAATTCAAAGTCTAGGTTACTCAAAAGTAGCTAAAAAAATTAGCCTATAATCCATAAAACTAATAGCAAGGGAAGAATTGAGTTTTTTTTACCTCAATCTTCCTTAAAGCTAAGAGTATAACTAAAGAAGGAGAAAAAAGTCATGGGTTATTAAGTTAATTAAGAGGATAAGGACAAATTAAGATATAAGTGCTTAAGAGGTTACTTTGAGGCCAATATTTCAATCTCATTACACCTCATTTCAAGTTTTTCTTTTTTTTCCTCTTTCTATTTTTTACTAATATAATTTTAATATTATAGTAACTTCTATTGATTTTAATTTGGTTTGACAAAAAATCTTTTTTTTTTTTATCTAAACTCGTCCTTCAATCTTACTTATGTATATCAACATTTAGTATAATACCCCTCTTTAATTTGTAACTTTATTTATTTTTTTATTACTCCATTTATGCTTAAGTTGTTTATGATCCTCCACATACCAATGTTTAAAACTCAAACTTCCTTATGTTAATCATGATCAAACTCATTCAAACCTTAAGATTCATTTAAGACCGACTAAAATTCAACTAATACTTCTAGTTATTATATGCATGGTTATTATCATAATTTAACCTCGTATTCAAGTCCATTAGTATACTTTGGCTTGTTACGCTATGATTAACATAAACATTAATGCTTATGCATGCTTAACTAATATTTCATAGAATATTTAGAATGATATTTTTGAAAAGCATATGCTTTAATCTTAAAAGTTGAAAACATGAGCATATCATTTATCATATTTATGAAGTATAGATGTTATAAATCATATGACTAAGTGAGGATAACATATAGATATTATTTATACTTCCATTAGTATGCTAATTATAGTTCAAAGCTAATTATAGACATCACAAATCATGTCTCGGGCACTGTAATCTTCTCCTCCTAATAAAAACTTCATCCTCGAAATTTCTTACCTAAATAACTTTGAATACTTCTCTCGCAACTCTTCTTCTATTTCTCAAGTTGTTTGCTTCATTTCATAATTCCTCCATAACATTTTGACTAAAGCAATCTTCTTATTATGAAGCTCTTTTTCTTTTCTATTAAGAATCTATACAACTCGTTCCTCGTACATTAAATTTTCATCCAATTATATTAGTTGTTCTTGGAGGACATAAGAAGGATGAAATATGCTTCCTTAACATTGATAATTGATGCATGAAATACATTATATAGCTTTGCTAATGCAAGGGGTAAGGCAAGTTTGTAGGCCACATCATCAATTTTATCAAGAATTTTATATAGTTCTATATATCGAGAACTTAGCTTATTTTTCATCCCATACCTCATCACTCCATGCTACATTTAAGAATATTTTATCATCTATTTTAAATTTCAAATGTCTTCTCCTATTATTAACATAATTTTTTTGTCTACTTTATGCTGCCTTCATTCTTTGGCCAATCTTAATAATTGCTTATGTTTCTCTTACCAAATCTTGCCTCAAATATTTATTTTCACTCATCTTATCTCAATAAATAGGTGATCAATACTTTCTATTATTTAGTGCTTCAAATAGTATCATCCCAATGGTTGTCTAATAATTATTATTATAGGCAAACTTTATGGAAGGTAAATATTTGCTTCATAATCTCATTCAGTCAATGAAATAAGCTCTTAGCATATCCTCTAATATTTGAATATTTTTTCTAATTGGCCATCTATTTAAGGATAAAAAGTAATTCTAAAAGCCATGTCTTACGAAGACTTCTTCAAAATCTTTTTATGAATTTGGAGTCTCTACTGACTGACTAAATAGTATCGAATATATAATTGAAGTCTAATTATCTCCTTAATATATAATTGAGTATATTGATCCATTGAATAGTTGATGTGGATAAGTAGAAAGTGGATTATTTAGGTCAATCTATCCACAATAAACTAAATTTCATCATATCCTTTATTAGTCTTAGGCAAACTGATAATAAAATTTTCATTAGGATATTTGCAATGGATTTAAGATACTTGTTGTTGTTTAATGTTTTATTTTGATTTGTTGATATGTGAGATATTTTTTAATAAATTGTATGATATCTCTCTTTATTTCTAGCCACCGGTAGTACTCTTTTAGATCCTTGTATATTTTAGTTATTCTAGAATACATTGATTATAAAGATGAGTATGCATCTATTAAAATTTTTTACTTTATGTCATGCTCCTCTAATATATATAATCTATCTTGAAATTTGATTACCCCTTCATCAAAATAAAAAAATCTTTTCTTTTACCTAACTTAATTTCAAACTTCAATCAATTCAAATAAAGGTTCTTAATTTGTAACTTATTAATTTTTCCCAAAAAAGATTAGCTATAGTGATAGTGCTATCAATTTCTCAATTAAACTTTTAAGGATTATCTCATATTCAAATTTTTGCATTTGTATATGGAGAGATATTTGAACTATTTAGTTAAATTGACTAACTTTTCACTCAATACATTAGCAACCAGGGTGGATGCTGACTTTCTACTCAATCCATATTATCTGGACAATGAAAGTAAAAAAGAATTTTAAATTTTGGATGCATGGGATATCTAGCAAATGTAATTAACACTAGGGTGGAACCAAAGGTCAGAGGATGAACCGGTTGTGAGAAAATTCTTTCAAGTGTTTTTAGAAGACCTTCTTAGATTGCCACTAGATAGGAAGAATAAATTTATCATACAATTAATACCTAGTTAGCTTATGCATAGGATATCATATACTACTTAGGCATAGATGGAGTAATGAAAAATTAAATGGAGATACAAATCAAAGAGGAGTGTTATATTAAATGTTGAGATACATAAGTAATATTGAATGATAAACTTAAACAAAAAATGTTATCTTTGTTAAACCAAATTAAACTCAATAAAAGTTGTTGTAATATTAGAATTATATTAGTAAAATAAAAAAAGAAAAAAATTGGAATGAGGCCTAATGGAATTAAATCTTAGACCTCAAGATAACATCTTAAACACATCTATTTTAATTTGGCTTCGTGTTATTTACCAACTTAATAACTCATGACTTTTGCTCTCGTTCTTTAGTCAATCTCTTAGTTTTTCTCATGGAGGCTAAGAAAGGCCAACTCTAAAGAAGAATGAGATAAGAAAAACTCAATTCTTTCCTTGTTATATCTAGGGTTTTAGTTTTATAAAATATATGTTATATTTTTAACTATTTTTGAGTAGCTTAGACTTCAAATTTATTTTTAATTTTTAGATATATTTTATATGAATCTCTTATAATTTGAAAACCTCTAGAATAACTTTAATTTGAGATTGATACATAGAGTTATTATAGTCCCAATTTGAGGTACTCAAATTTCTTTATTTTCTAACAAGGGATTCTATTTAGGTTGAATTAACCTAGTTAGGGATATAATTAGACTTTGTTCTTTTGATATATTTTAAAATATTTCTTTATGATTTTGTAAAATTTACAATTTAGTGAATACCACCATTTTATACTAAGATATGAGGTTTATAGGCTTAAATAGTCTCAACCCCATTTTAATAGAATAGAATAGATATTGGCAGTTGAATTAAAATAATAGTTTAGCATTCAAATGATTCTATTTCAAGTTTAAATTTGGTATGTATTTAATTTTATGTCTCCTAATTTTTCACAAAATTTCATGATAATTAAATATCATTTAGCCAATTAAAATAGTGAAGTAAAATTTCTATATAGAATTGTATGGTGGTTTGATTGATACTAACTAATTTATTTGTTTATAAAGTGAATTGTTGAAAAACCAATGGTGGAATTTAAATGAATTTTTAGATTGAATATAGTTTATTTTATAAAATATTTTATCAAACTTTGACTATAAATTATTGCTCTAAATTATTATAAATCAATAATTCAAAAATAGTGTTCTCAATTAAAGCATCTCATGATCCTATGCTTCCAATTTTATGTGTATCGCTCTCTTGCACACTCGATCATTAAAGAATATAGTTTTTCATTGGCATTTTTGTTTTTGAGTTCAATCAGGTAAGTATAAATTTAATTCACTACAAAATAGTGATCGTAAAAATTATTATATATATAATATATTTTGAAAAACATATTTCGAATGATATGAATGTCATTAACTAGGCATAAACTAAATATGAATATATCTATATTGTAAGTATAAAAACATATGAATTATAATAAAAATATCTTATATCCATTTATATATAATGATGTGTAGTGTGGGAGTGCACGTGTTTTCTGTACCATGCGGTGTGGGAGTCAACATATGTATTATAACATATGGTGCAGGAGTACATGTATATATTATAACGTGCAGTATGTAAGTGTATGTATATATTATGATGAATGTACGATATGAGAGAGTACATATATATTATAATATAGGGCCTAAAAGTCTATGAATTTGTTATATTTCCTACAAATGCATATAAGTATTTTGAAGCATTTCAACATATAATTTTACCTATTTATTTTGCATATATTATGTTATATGATTATGTTTACCAAGAAAGTCATAGAATAAGGGATTTATCATTAAATATCTTATGCTAATATTTTAAAATATTATATACATGACATGATGCATGCTCACATAAATAAAATTATTGATAGGGAATATAAGACTAACCAACCACTATTCACTATGCCTCACTACACTAGCACCATATCAAGACCAATGTTCTCTTATCTATAAGGATCGAGGTCTAAAAGGCAGCTTGAGATAATCTATGAGCCGTCAAAACTCTAAGCTATCAAGCTACTGAGCTATTGAGAAGATTAATGTAGTTTAGATCAGTTATAGATCAACAAATTAGCTCTCATATGGAATATTCATAGGAATATTTTGATAAGATTAAAGGATAATTCAGATCAGTTATGGATCAACCTCCCCTATGAAATATCCATAGGGATATCCCAAGAAGATCAGGGGTCAACTTGGATTGGATATCATCGGTTACCAAGAAGATTAAAGAATAGTTCGAGTTAGTTATAAACTGCCCCCTGTACGAGATTTATGTGGGGTACTTATCTTCCTTTAGAGGTTAGTATAAAAACATATCCAAAGCTTAAAAAAAAAAGAAAGATAAGATTACTAACTTGAACGTCGAAGGGACCGACTTGGGAGGACCCCCTCGATCTCAATCTTTATATAAGAACAAGACTAGAAAGACCCTACATCACCTCGGATGACCTCTCGCATTAGGATCAGGACCACGTTGTGCTTATGTATATATCAATAATAAATTTTCCTAATAGTTGTAAAAGCTTATACTTATTGAGTGATTATACATTATAAGCCCTATTTTATTAGTAAGGATATTAGTTCTCGTCCAAGTAGTTATGCAAAAAAGTGAGCACACGTAAGCTCATTCCAACATAGATATAGATGATAATCTATGGGTATTTTGTGTATATAAATTTTGAATATATTATATTTATATTTTTCTTTAGTTAGATATTATAATTATGTGCAAGTGTCAAAAATATTATGTATAAGAAAAACCATATCATTTTGTGTAGTAAGCTAGTATATTTTAATTTTAAGATTATCTTTTTATTATATTTCTATCGATAACAATAATAAAAATAAAAATATGACATCCTACTTTAGTCATACATATAGGGTATATATAGAATTTAAGTGAGGTGCCACACTCGGCTATTCACGAAACGTGAGAAGGATATGAATAATCAACTGTTTTCAAAAGAAATTAAAGAATTTATTAGGAATCTTATAAGATTAATTTATTTTTTTTCTCTAACTTCATTTAGGTTAAAATCTTGTTCAGAAATTTTAAAAGAAAAAAAAGAAGCTTCTTAGAGTGTAACTCCACACAAAAAAAAATTATATTGGTGAAGTAACAAAAAGATGGTTTGTGATTATGATGTGACTGTTCATCGCACTTTGGTTAAGAAACAACCCAAGGGCAATTTGTGATTATGGTGTTAATGCCATTTAGGGACTTATATGTAGTGTTAGTGAAGTAGTTAATGGGTTGCCGTGAGTCGGATTGAACGAGACTCAATTGCTTGGCATGAGTGAATAGGGGAGTGAGTTTTGCATGGCGTGCAGCTTGTGATAACTACGTTACCTATCTTGTCTCGGAGTGAGAAGCCAAGCCAAGACCTGCAAGCAAAAATAGAATCAGGAGTAAATGAGCAATCAAAGTAAAACATATATCGTGAAATCAAATTCTTAATTGACTAAGGTTGTGGATACAAGGGAAAGTTGATTTTGATCGTTCAACATAACCATGTCTCTACACTAGATGGAGAATAATTAAACCCGACAGTTGCAAAACAAGCAATTGTTTCTGTCAAGTCACTGTTGCCAAAGAAATATAGCCATCAAGGGATTGCCCGTCTTTAAGCTAAGAACCATGGGGCTAATCAATACAAGAGCGATTTGTGATGATGGTGTTAATACCATGTAAGGATTATTTAGTGTTAGTGAGGTAGTTAATAGGCTGCTGTGAGTCGGAGTGAACCTATATATTGTCGAGGCCCGAGTGCTTGGCATGGCTACAGCTTCAGAGTGACTAAGGGAGTGAGTTTTGCATGGCATGCAGCTTGCAATAACTATATTACTTATCTTGTCTCCGTGTAAGAAATCAAATAAAAGTACCCGAGTGAGTCTCGTACACTTTAAACTCTGACTACCTTATCAATAAAAGTACAAATAATATTAACTACCTTATCAATTAAAGTACAAATAATATATATATATATATATATATATATATATTATTCTCACTGAGTTATATAATTTGTGATATCTATGCTTTATAAATATAATAAATCATATGATCATATTTTTTCCTATTGAGATTAAAGTATATGTTTTCTAAAAATATTATTCTTAGTGTTCTATGAAATGTTACTTTTGTATGTATAAACATTAATATTTACGTTAAGCATAGGGCAAAAAGCCAAAGTATGATAGCAGATTTTACTATGAAATTGAGTTATGATAATAAGCATCAACAGAAGTGGTGGATAAATTTTAATTAACCTTAAATGAATCTTAAGACTTTGAATGAATTTGACCATAATTAACATAAGAAAGTTTGAGCTTTAGATAGTACGTATATGAATAATCCTAAGCTACTCAGAAAATGAAAAATTAAATAGAGATGCAAATCAAAGAATAGTATTATACTAAATGTTGAGAAACATGAGAGAGATTGAATGATGAGTTTAGACTAAAAATATTATATTTGTTAAACCAAATCAAACTTAATTAAATTTATTGTAACATTAGAAATATATTAGTAAAAGAAGAAAAGAAAAACTTTAAACAAGATGTAATGAGGTTGAACCCTAGACCTCATGATAATCTCTTAAGAATCTCTATCTTATTTTGGTTTTATCCTATTTATCAACCTAATAACTCACAACCCTTTCTCTTTTTCTTTAGTTATTTTCTTAACTTTTTTTATGGAGGCTAGGAAACCTCAGGTCTAAGGAAGATTGAAATAAGAAAAACTTAATTGTTTCCTTACTATACTTAGGGTTTTAGTTTTGCAAATTATATATTAATTTTTTTCAGCTACTTTTGAGTTACTTAGATTTCAAATTTATTTTTTATTTTTGGATATATTTTGGATGATTCTCTTATGGTTCTAATACCTCTAGTATAATTTTAATCTGAAATTGATGCAATGAGTTGTGATTGTCCCAATTTAAGATACTTAAAATTTTTTAATTTTGGAGAAGGGATTTTATTCGAGCTATATTGATTATCTTAGGGATATGATTAAGTTTTGTTCCTTTGATATGTTGTAAAAGGTACTTTTAAAGTTCTACAAGATTTGGAATTGACTGAATACCAACTCTATGCGCCAAGATCTAAGGTTGATAAGTTCAGATAGTCTCAACTTACCAAAAAAAAGAGTCTCAACTTAATATCAATATAACAAAAGAGGTGTTAATTGTTAAACTAGGATGGTGTTTTAGTCTTCAAATAATTTTGTCTTAAGCTAAAATTTAGTGTGTATTCAGTTTTATATATTTTCTATAAAATTTTATGATGATTAAGAACATTTGATCAATTAAAATAATAAAGTAAAATTTTTTTCATAGAATTGTGTGATTATTTGATTGATACTAACTAGTTCATTTAGTTATAAAATTAATTATTAAAAAGTTAGTGATAAAATTTAGAAACATTTTAAGTTAAGTATAGTCTATTTTATAAGGGATTTTATATCAATTTTTTTATAAATTATATGAATTATTATAAATCAATAATTAAAGATGTGTGATTCATAATTAAGACATCTTATTACCTTATGCTCTCAATTTGATAGGTATCTCATGAATAAAATAATAAAGACTTATATTTACTGAATAATTACTCACTATATATCTCTTATTTTGTAGGTAAAAAATTAGTACCCTAAGTGATTGGATAGTGAAGTGAGCATGTATAAGCCCATATCAACACATGTATAAACAATAATTTATGGGCATTTTATGTATATTAACTTTTGGACATATTGTGTATATGTGTTTTTCTTTGGTTTCAAAAATACTATGCATAGGAAAATATTTATCAATTTATTTAATAAATTAATATATTTTAATTTTAAGATCGTCTACTTTTCATTGTACTTTTATTAATGGGGGTACTAAAAATTAAAATATAATATCCTACTTTAATTATGCATATAAGGTATGAACGAAATTAAGAGTAGGGTGTTACACAAAAAAAAAAATAGATTCAAAAGTAAACGAGCAATCAAAGTAAAACATATATTATAAAATCAAAATATTGATTGGCTAGGGTTGTGGATGAAAGGGAAAAATGATTATGATCGTTTAGCATGGCCAAGGCTGTAGATTAGATAGAGAAGGATTGAACCCATAGTAGCAAAATAATCAATTGTTACTGTCAAGCCACTGTTGCAAAATAAATACAACCATCAAGGGATTCCCTCTCCTAGAGCTAAGAACCAATGAGGCCATTCAACTAAGCCAGTGAAATAGTTGTTCAACTTATCCCGAAAGAAAAGGCAACAGGAGGAGGCATGGGAACATTCAAAGAAGGTGTGCTTCAAGGAATCGAAGTGCCGGTGGCAGATATAACAAATATCGGATTGCTCGTCGAGAAATCTATGCATCTAAGAAGAAGTAGGAAGTCTACTTCAATAGAGTTTTCAAATATAACTTTGAACTCGAGGTGAAACATTAAGACACCATATATCATCTTTTAGCTTCACCATTGGTCGAGGGTAAGTGACTTTACTCGAAGTTTTGTCATGAATGATATTAACAATGTATCAAAAGTTTGAAACCTAATCATTGTTGAAGAAAATAGACCATTTACAAAAATTGAGTAGAATCAATACATGAAGATCCCTAAACATTAATATTGTGGCTACTGTCTTCTAAACTCAAATTTATAAAGTAAAATACCTTACCAATTCCACTTGAGAGATGTGTTGAAGTCTCAAGGGTTGGGGAGACTGTATCTAATCACAAAAAAATTAAACACAAAAGGTAATTTTTTATTTAAAATTTTATAAATTATTTTGGTTAGCTCTAAGAGATATATATATATTCTTTATTAATAATGTGCATAGATTTATAAGAGAAAGAGTTATTCCAAAGCTGGTCTTTTCTTATAATCATCCATAACATTAGTTTTTATTATAATATAATATTTTTTTATTATATTTCATATAAACATAAATGTATAATTTATGCATTTTTTTAAAAAATATTAAATCAATTGTAGGAAAATAAATAGGAAATTAATAATTTCAAATGGTTTAATAAAAAATTATTTTTTTAATATTTTTTTATTATATTTCATATAAACATAAATATATAATTTATGCATATTTTTTTAAAAAAATATTAAATCAATTGTAGGAAAATAAATAGAAAATTAATAATTTCAAATGGTTTAATAAATCAATGAGTAAGTTGGAGATGCGGGGTATCGATCCCCGTACCTCTCGCATGCTAAGCGAGCGCTCTACCATCTGAGCTACATCCCTTTGCCAATCAACCCATGTTAAATACCTCTTATGGTTAATTCTATTAAACATTAAAATCTACTCCATTTGTATGATAAAAAATTATTTATGAAATAAATATATTACTCATTTATCGAAATCAAATGTATTTTAGTTCCTAAGTTGTTTGAGCATCATCAACCACGAAGCCTCACGCGTGTATCGCGTGACTCTAATCGTCGTAATTACTTGCCTTCCGGCAGCGACTAAAACCATCCGCCCTTTAACGCATCCCTTCGGTTTCCCTCTCCGTCTGCTCGCCCTCCGACAGGATACACCCTCCTTCATTCTGTACCCCTTAATCCCCTAGCGCCACCTTAGACGGCTCGCTTCATTACACGGTCCTTAAGGAGCTCCGCTGCTTTGCTCCCTCGCTCCCGATCCCGCCTCGGCTCCAATTAGCTTCTCCTCCCTTCCTCAGATCGCGATCTCTCCCTTCGCCTTGCTCGTATCGGAGGATTCACCCCTTTCGCTTTCTCGCCAATCCAAGTTCTGAGCTTAATTCTTAATCTATGGCGTCGTCGTCTCCGCCGTTCGCCGCGGGGCCCCCGAGGCCGCGGCCAGGATTTGCCCCCTCCGCCAACGCAAACGTCGCCGGCGCCCCTCAGATCAACCAGATCGGCCGCCCCCTGCCGTCCTCCACCGCCCCCAGCGCTCCCCTCCCGCCCTCACCTTTCTCCGCACCTCTCCCGGCCTCCTCCCGTCCCGGCCCTCCCCAATACGCATCCCGCCCGCCAGCTGCGGCCTTTCCGCAGGGCCTGGTCGCCAGTAACGGGCCTCAGGGCCTTGTCGCGCCGCGGATCCCCCCTCCTTCTCATGCCCAGCAGACGCCGCCGGTTGGCGCTCCGGCGTCAATCAGGGCTCCCTCTCCGTCGGCTGCGCCTTCCCAGGCTCAGGTCGTCCGTCCGTTTCCCGGGAGCCCGCCTGCCGCTACCCCTGTGGCCGCTGCTGCATCGCGGCCGTTCACAGGTCCACTGGCTTCGCAGCAATTCGGTAGACCGCCAATCTCGCACCACTTGTCCGGATCGCCGACCTCGCAGCCGCCCTTCGCTGGATCACAGCCAGCCTTGGCCGGACAGCCCACCACGCAGCTACCTTTCAACAGACCACCCACATCGCAGCAATTTGGTGGGCCACCCACGCAGCAGACATTCACCAGACCGCCAGTTTCACAGCCGTATATGGGCTCATCAACCTCCCAGCCGTATGCAGGACGGCCATCCTCGCCGTCATATGTCGGTCCACCATCTTCGCAGCCATTCCCAGGGCCTCCTAATCCTTTCGGCACTCCAGCTCCAGCTTGGCCATCACAACCGCGGCAGGTTAGTGAAATTTTGTTCTCTTCCTACAATCAGAAGACTTACCTTCAATTGAATTTAAACGATGCAAAAAATGTGAATTTTCTTTCTTCGTTTGTTGGTTACTAAAGTTCGACTGATCTTAAACCCTTCTATATCCTCCTTGGTTAACGCCATGCCTTGCTTTGGTGGTGTTCTTCATTGCTTTTACCTATGCCAAGTCCAGTTAAAGGATGTGACTGAAGCTGACATTAGGGTACTCATTTAAATTGGTTTTAGGTGCCCCCTTCCATGCCGGGCAACATGCAAGCCCCTCCTGGAATGTTCGGCATGCCGCCAGGCACACCAGGTCATACTATGCCTCCGGTTCCACCTGCTATGGGCCACTCGCCCCTTGCAGGGTCTCAAGTCTCGACGCCATCCAAGATTGATCCTAACCAAATTCCCCGACCCTTGCCAAGTTCCTCAGTCACACTATTCGAGACTCGGCAAGGAAATCAAGCAAATGTACCACCGGTATGTACTTAAAGGTGTGATATTTTCATATTAAAATTTGCATGTCCCTTCTAGTTTTTGTACTGGTTTTAATAGTGCTAGGTATCCTATTCTGAAAAGATTTCTGTCTAATGGAGGTCTTGTCTGTTTTATTATGACTCATCTAGTGGTTGTTCTGACTCACCATTGTTCTCTTCTAAGCCTGCAACAAGCAATTTTGTTGTCAAGGATAATGGTAATTGCAGTCCTCGCTTTATGAGATGCACCATGAATCAGGTATGGTTTCATTTAACATTTTTTTACAGGCTAATTATGATGACCATCTGTTAGTATTAAACAAGTGCATGTCATGATAGATACCATGCACCGGAGACCTTTTGTCTACATCTAGCATGCCTTTGGCCTTGATGGTGCAACCGCTGGCTCTTCCACATTCATCCGAGGAGCCTATCCAAGTAATGAACACCTCTTACTGAATCATCGGATAGTCTATACTATTGTTTGGAATATTACAATTGGAGATAGCAAGTGTTAGTTACATCTTCAACATTGTCATGTAATGAGGTTGCTCAATTAACCTTTTAAAATTTAGATTCTCAATGGGCTTAGTGTTATTGTATTTTTTTAATTTAATGAATAAAGAAATTTGAAAGGGAAACATATTTTTAGGACATTGCTAATCATTGAGAAGAGATGTGACTTGTTGAATAAAGAAATTAGTACAGGCCAGGCGGGAAGCTAGCATGTGAACTATATTTTTTCGAGTGAGGACATATCACTGATCAGCAATCGTTGTAAAGAGATCAGTGAGTTTAGATCTAGATAATCTGATCCCACAAACTATTGGTGTTGTCGCTTAAAATGGATCTTTTTGCTGCTAATGCATAGCTTTGATTGTAAATTCTTTGATTTGTCATGATTTATTTGAAAAAAAATATTATAGCTAAATTCATAACTGATGTTGATGTTATTGATCCTGCACTTGGTTTATGCACATGAGACAAATATATGGGGATTGTAAAGTCAATTTTCATGGGATATTACTATTGTCGAAAAGAGAAATGTTTAAAATTTTAAGTGTGCTGAATGCCTCAGCCTTAGCCATATGGGTCTTATACACAGTTAGATGATGGTTACTGATGTCATGTTTCCACAACTTATTAATTGCTAATACTTATGTATTATGAATCAAAAATTGACAGTTGCTTCTTTCCTCGTCTGAAGTTGGTAAATGAAAGAATTTTGGACAGACAATCTTACATCAATTACATCTCTTTGTAGTTTAGGCAGTTTCAAAGTTCCTGGTATTGTTATTCATATAATGTCTCATTCATGTTTATGTTGAAGCTTCATTCCGTCAGAGGTCTAATTTGTCTAATGAATTTAATATTTGTGTTCCTTCGACTACTTTTGTGGAGTATAGATTGTAGATTTTGGTGAAAGTGGACCTATACGGTGTTCTCGATGCAAAGGTTACATAAATCCTTTCATGAAATTCATTGATCATGGACGAAGATTTATTTGCAATTTATGTGGTGAGTACTTAGCAGTTGGTTTGATATTTTTGTAATAGCCTTTCGATTTTTTCTATAATCATTTAAATTCTGTAAATATCTTTTCCTGCTTCAGTGGCAGCTCTTCTTGTTAGTTACTTATTTGAAGTTTCTAAAGTTCTTTTAATGGGTTCTTTGCAGTACACCTTTATTTTTTGTCTTTAAGTCCTGGTTGTGCATTTTTTACAGGCTTTACTAATGATACTCCGCGGGACTACTACTGTAATCTTGGGCCAGATGGTAGGCGCCGTGATGCCGATGAAAGGCCCGAACTTTGTAGAGGAACCGTTGAATTTGTTGCTACTAGAGAGTATATGGTTGGTCTAATTTTCAGCTGCCTCCTAAGATCTAGCGGTTTTACTATTCATTGAAAAAGTTGATATAGTTATAGACATGAGCAGAATTATTTTATGGAATTGGATTATTTCTTCCAGTTCTGATGGATTTTGCATTAACATTGTGATCTCTCTCTCTCTCTCTCTCTCTCTCTCTCTCTCTCTCTCTGTGCATTCCTTCTTGTGCAAATTGTTTAACTTTTTGGATGAACATTTTAGTTGTCAAAATGCAACTGTCGGAGGACATATTCTCTTACATATGCATGTTCTTTCTTTGGGGTTCACAAATTATGGGTTGTGCAGTTCTCATGTGTGTGTTGCCTGCATATGAGTGGTTTATTATTTCCTGCAATTTTGGCAGATCTACATGAAGAGAAACGGTGCAACAAAATATCTTAGACTTGAAGCCATGCATGAATTGAAATAGAATTTTAATCCTGATGGGCTCAAAATCATGCCCAGACCCTGCCTTAAAAAGAGTGGTTCTGAAGATTCATATAGTGGAGAGTGGTTAGTACCCATTTGTGTGGCCTGGGAGAGCTTAAGAAAAGAAGTCAAATTCACTCCTTGCTCTGTTCCTCTCTCTACCTCTTTTTCTGAAGATTATTGTTTTCCTCCTATCAAAATTTGTTAAGTCTGTTGGTTTATATTTAGAAAGTTTTCAAGATGGTCTTTTTGGTCTTTGATCTTTTGCTATGACCTTCTTTTTTGTAAAACCTATGTGGAAGATGCTTTTTTTTCCTGCCAGTGTAACATTTTCTTTTCTCCTGCACTCTAATGTTTCTTGTTTCTTACATCTGGAATGTCTCTTCATATCTTGGGACTAAATGTGGACATTTCTATTTTACTCTTTCACTTAAGCAGGCTAGCTTTCTTTATATAATAGTATCTGTTCCTTCCAAAATTTCTTAAACCTTCCTGCATTGTTGGATGTGGGTGAGCCATATAGTGCCCTCATCTGTTATTGACATGATGCTATTTTCTTGAGGATGCATAGATAAGTGACTGACACATAACAGTGGCATTAGCTATGTCACCTTCTCTTGTACTACATATTTCATGATCTTAATGAATTAGGTACTAGGCTCTACTATCTTTGTAATAAAAAAAAAGAAGAAAGAAGGAAAAGAAGAAAAAGGAAAGAGAAAGAAAGAAGAAATGGTGACTCAACAACAACTTAACTATGTTTAACTGGAAAGAAAAAATAGTGACTGAACATCAACTTAACTATGTTTAACTAACAATATTTTTCACCTTAATTCTATTATATCTCCATCCATGTGAAGTGGGCTTGAACATAGGAACAGAATTTTTGGCATACCACAAAATTTTTTTTCTGCTGTATGGTTTATGGATGAAAATTTCAAAATGCATATGCAACTGAAGTTTGCACAATTATCCATTATGTGTATGTTTTAAGGCGTTGTGTTAACTTTTGCATGAACATTTGGTTTCAGGTACGTGATCCAATGCCTGCTGTCTTTTTCTTCCTCATTGATGTCTCAATGAATGCTGTACAGACCGGTGCAACTGCAGCAGCTTGCAGTGCAATCAGTCAGTCTCTTGCAGATCTTCCTGTAAGTTTTTGTTTCTTTCTGCTGTTTGTTAATATACACCTGAGTTAACTGCACTATCACAATACATTCACATGAAGAAGTACAAACAAGACAATTACATAGTAACATATGGAAGGTGTATTGCATTCTTATATTTTGCCTGGACGCAAGAACTTTAGACTTAGCTTTATTTGATGATTGGGCCAGACCCATCTAGTAAAGCAGTAAGGACATCCAGGATCCAAACCCTGATTTGATAACAGTTTTAAGTGTACTAGACATGTACCCTATGAATTAGATATTGGTTCAGGCATGTTGAATCCTAAAAATTGATGACTGCTCTGCCGGTGTATTTTTGCATATCAGAAATAGATACTGTTGATAAACTTATCAGATCAGCTTATCAAAACAGACAGTTGTTGAAAGTTGTAAAAAAATGAAGATGAAGGAGGCGGCAGCATACCTGAGAGGGAGGAGGAAGTGGTGAGTGATGGTGATGGCATGAAGAAGGGGGTTGAGGAAGACATGGGAGGAAAAAATAAAATAACCATCAAATAATTATAAGAAAAAGATAGGGGTACCAGCTGCTAGGCTTATTGTTTAGTACCTCCCTCAGTTCAAACTGGTTTTTGAATCCATGGTTGGTTATTAGCAATTCTATTTAGATTCAACTAGGTGCTTAGTGGTTAACTAGTACAATGTTAATGCTAGTTAACATTGAGGGAGGAGGAGAGGAGGGAGAGATGTCGGGAGAAAGAGAGGGGAAGAGATAGGGGTTCTTGGTGGTATGCTTATTTGCTTGTTACCCCTGATTTTGATCATTAAAAACGGGTGGTAGTTCGAACTTATTTATAAGTCCTTGTTTTGTTATTGGTGATTCTGTTTAGATTCGACTAGGGGCTCGTCAGCATTTTACTGGTATAATATTGATATCAACTAACACTTAAGAAGACATCCCTGTATAACTCATCCTTGCCTTCTGAATTTCCTTAATTGTGGTCAAATGACACTAGTATATACCAAGGATTTTAATTTCGAATGATATTTCCCGTACTGGGTGGTATCAGCCTGGTTGCGGCGAGGGAAGAAGTGTCGAGGGAGAAGAGAGAGAAAGTGCTCAAAGAAGAGGGAGAATCGGGAGAACCTCAACACTTTTCGATTCGGCGCCGCCCTCCCTCGATGATCCCGATCTAGGAGGTAACGAAGAGGCGGCAACTCGACTTCTTCTTCATTGCGTTCTTGGCCAAAGGCCAGAGACGCCTGCAGCCTTTGCCGCTTTCTTTGCTGAAGGTTGGAGATGCCTGTGGCCTTTGCTACGTTCTTTGCCGAAGGCCGGAGACGTCTGCAGCCTTCAACGTCTTCGCCGAACGCCGCAAATGAAGGGAAGCCCACGTTCTTCTCCTCGTCTAACACAAGGAAAAGAAAAGGAGGTGACGTTGTCGAGGCAACGTATGCCTCCTTTTTTTATTTTTTTATATTATTCTTATATTGATTTTTATATTTTTATTATATATATATGTATATATATATACATATACATATACATATATATATATATAGATATAGATATACATATACATATATATATATATATATACATATACATATACATATATATATATATATATATATATATATATATATATATACATATATATATCGAATGGTACACCCTAACGTACTACTCAGTATGCTCGTACCGTACCGCACCATACCAAACAAAGCTCAAAACGTTAGTACGATACGAAATTATGAACCTTGGTTCATGCACTATCAGATCTATAATTTTATCTTAATTCTTATATTTTAGTGCCATCAGCCATTGAGAATTTTCTTTCACATATGTGAAGTTAGATTAGTTTTACATGTAAATGCTTGCTTCATTTCAGGATGGTCCACGGACAATGGTTGGTATTGCAACTTTTGATTGCACTATTCATTTCTATAATCTTGGACGAGCTTCACAGCAGGTATATAGACTATAACATTCTGGGTCTACCAACATTTTGTCTGTTTATTGCATTGTTCTTCATCTTAGACTTAATAATGGTATTGTTTAAAAATTAGTATTATCTATGTGGGATTCTGAGTTTAGCCTGCTCTCCATGAAATATAATGTGAGTTCTTTGCTGAGATATAACTGATTAAATACTTAAGTAAGAGGTAACAACACAAAGAAAATATAGGAAATCATGAAAATATTGTCAGGCACAATTTTTTCCAAATGTAGTTTACTGACAAAAGGTTGTTGACCTGCATCCCAAGTAAGATTTTTGCAAAAGGCTGTGCCATTGACTGTGGATGGCAATCAGGCTTAAACAAGATTGATTGGGTTTAGATTAATCAGGGAAATGCAATATTGCTTGGCCACTAGATGGGTGCAGGTACCACAGTTGTAGGTAGCTGGAACTTGTGGTTAAGGGACTTTTGCCTTGCATATACATAGTTCAATTGAAGGCAATGACTGGAATAGAAGGATGCATATGCGAGCTTCCTTTGGGCCTTGAACTTAAATTTTAAAGCATAACTATGGATATACGAGTTTAAATAGATGTATTTATGCTGGCTTTTTGACTCCACATCAACATATGTTTATTTATATACATCTACATTGTTAAATGCCTGCTGTAAGTCTTTAGGGACTGGGTAAGGCATACACATTATTTGTTTTCCTAGCAGTAGCTGACACAATTAATATGAAAGTATACAAATATTTTTTATTTGAAAAAGTGATGTTAACTTCAGATGTTTTGTTGAATATAATAACAAGTTGGCTAGAGTAAGCAATAACTATAAAGGGTTTATTAAGGACTTGGAAGAACATAGGATCATGTATAAAGAATGCATTAAACATATTCTTTATATATATTCCTATATTTATCCTATTGCATTCTGCACTCAACTGGCATAGTCCTATGACATACTTGGTACGTGGATGGTGTAAAAACTCATGGAAAAGAATTAATAAATGAGAATCTGTCTAAACTATTTCTGTTTGGTGGACTTCATAGGTTTGCAATATGGAAGAAATATACTACAAGGATTACATTTGTATCTATATACTTGTCTAAAAAAGCTAGCATTTGCTTACATTTCTGTTGATGCTAATTTTATCACAAGAAAATAAAAATCAAGAAGTGGAAGTCAAAATATGACAGGAGATATGTTGTACTAGATTGTTTGAATATAAAAAGCATGGTGATCAACAAGGCTAAGCGAAGTCCCTCACCAAGTTTCTCCTAGGTTCTCTGACAACATTTGAGTTCCTGTAATGCTTATGATCATGTGACTAAAAATGAGGTTCCTCTTAGACTAACCATGAATGAAATTTGAACCTTCCAATAGATATTACAGCTATATCGCAATTTGCTGCAGATTCTTCCAGACTTCATAGGTTTGCAGTCTGGAAGAAATATACAAGGATTACATTTGTATCTATATACTTGTCTAAAAATGCTTACATTTGCACACATTTCTGTTGATGCTAATTTTATCACAAGGAGATAAAAATCAAGATGTGGAAGTCATATTATATGACAGGAGATATGTTTTACTAGATTGTTTGAATATAAAAAGCATGGTGACCACAAGGCTAAGCGAAGTCCATCACCAAGTTTCTCCTGGGTTCTTTGACAACATTTGAGTTCCTGTAATGCTTATGATCATGTGACTAAAAATGAGGTTCCTCCTAGACTAACCATGAAAGAAATTTGAACCTTCCAATACTGGATTTAGATATTACAGCTATATCGCAATTTGTTGCAGATTCTTTCGGATTTTGTTACCTGAAAATGACAGGCTTTTATTTTGTCTAAAATAACATAAAATTTGTATGAGAATCGATAAAGAGAATGGCTAAAACAAATTCAAAAGGCACTCTGGACTCTAAGGACCTCAAGAATCACACTGAATTTTTGAACTGAATTCAAACCTATAATATGTCATGACCCAAGCCTGATACCACATAGGCCAAACCTCAAAAAGGTGTATTTATGGTTACTGAATGCTGTAGATTCTCTAGAATTTTGTTGACTACGCAATGACTAAGATTTTGCTTAGGACTTCTAGGCATCTTACCAAAATAATTAATGAAATTTGTCTGAAAAATGAACTGCACCTACTCGAAATGGATTTAGCTGTTTCATTTGATCAACATCCCCCTCCGGGTTCTTGGTTGAACTGTCTATTTAAATACAATAAAGTTAATAATTGATGGTATGTCTACTTAAGTTTTTCTTAATCTTTTCTGAATAATATGTCTATTTATGTGACATTTGCTTTTTCACTCAAACATGTGTATCAACTCTAATTGATAAATGGTTTTGTGGAATGACTTGAATATATTCTCTCACTGCAGCCCTTAATGCTCATTGTTCCTGATGTACATGATGTTTATACACCCCTCCATACAGATATAATTGTTCAACTTGCTGAGGTTGGCCTTCCTTTATTCTTTTGTGCACTTCTATTAATGAATTTATTGTATTGATGTTTCTGGTGTTTGTAAAGCTTTACTGTTGTATCTTGCTTAAACTACATTGTCATTATTTTCGATAATTCAGTGCCGCCAAAGTTTGGAACAATTGCTAGAGAACATCCCAAACATATTTGAAAACAATAAAGTTGCTGAATCTGCATTTGGCGCAGCTATCAAGGTAATTATTAATCTTGATATTGGGATACTTCATAGTTGTAACTGTCTCTCTGCTCCTCCAGCTTTTTCTTGTCCATTGGGTATAGGACTTTCAACACCTGCCCATACAGTAGTTTCTAGACTCTCAAGCAATTAACTATAAACTAGTCAGACAAGGTTAATATACCTCACATTTTACCTGGATTTTGTATTCAAGTGTAAAATTTGATGTTTCATCTACTACAGGCTGGGTTTCTGGCATTGAAACCAACAGGTGGAAAGCTTCTTGTATTTCAGTCAGGTAAGCATAAATTCTTTTTCATTTCTTATTCCATCACTACTGTGTACTTTTTGCTCCTTGTTTAATTATCTCTAGTAGATTTGTATGAGATTTAAGACACTTGTCATTCTCTCATCTGCTTCATACACCATTTCCACCACCATGTGTCGTGGTCCTAGGTTGTTCTTCACTCTGTTTGCACAGAATAGTCCATCCTTTTAATTGCGATGGTACATGATTGATTTAGCACCAGTTTTCATTGGGACCAGAACATTCTGATTTTGGTTGGAAATATATCTAGAATTTGCTGCTTCCCACTGATAGACATAAAGCATGTAGCTGCTGTTTGGTTGGACTAGGAGTTTTTGTGAACAGTGGATCAATTAAATCTTATTTAGTTTTACAACTGAGTGGTCACTTCTTTAATGTTTTTGTGATCTTAATTTTTTCTCCTGAGGTTCTTTAGGAGATGAAGATTGCAAGGTGACCTAAAACACAGAATTCTTTTATGAAGAACTGAAAAACATTCCACCAACAGGCTTGAATTTGTATATCCTGCATGCAAGGGTGGGGATGTTGATATATTGCATGTCAGAATCTATCTCCATAAGCATTTATGTTTGTGATGATAGATACAAAAGAAGACTCATTTAAAGAAAATTCTTTTTTAGAGATGGAGAAGAGCCGTTGGAAATGTAATTGAATATTAGTTGATCAGTTGGGTTTAACTACTACTCCAGAATCATGAGTATAGAATATGCTGCTAGATCTTTGGAAGTCTGTAAAGAATGAAAACATGGGCATATTAGGCCACATGGAACACTGCTATAAGTTTGTGATTGTGTGGCTTATCATGAAAAGAGTTGTTTCAAGACAAATGGTTTAACATAAGGTGTAATGCTATACTTCGGTTGTTGAACATTCATTGTGTGTACACATGATGGAGAAAATAATACTGCTAAGGGACATGGCAATCATGTCTGTTGATGAATTGGCTTTATTGATGGAGGATTCTGCATGGTTTTTCACTCTTAAATATGCAGCTAGATAATAGGTGGAGGGGCATAGTTGTTGACCATTTAGTGGTTGTAACACGTGTATATTCACATGACAAGATATTTGACAGGTAAATTTCAGCCCTTGAGGAATGACATGTTAGAAGCAAGGTTTTGAATAGTGGTCCCATACTGATGTATATTATCCAGGAAAAAGGAAAAAAGAGAACTGATGGTACCTAGCTATATGGTCCAGAAGGTGTTATTGATCAAATTGGTAAATATTAACCAGGAAGTTTAATGTAGTTCTAATTCTTTGATATGTTACTTTGGTCTTACGTGTTTTATTGATACTTATTAGCAGTTGTTCGGTGTGTGTTTTCTGCACTAAGATCATTGTATTTGATAAGACTTGTTTGGTTGGTGTTTAGGGTTTTAAATTTTTTCAAGGATGAAATTTAATTGCATGACATTTAATTCTGGCCAAACTAAGTTGATAATATTTTCCTTATACAATCAAAGTGTCTGATTTTCCTTAACAGATAAATTTAGGCATATCTCTACAGAGTGAAACAGGACTTTTCATGTGGAATTAGTTCTGACTGCCATCATGCAAATGTACACATTTCTGATTGTGTAGAGATGCATGTGGTGAGCTCAAAAATAGTTGGAGCATTGTTAGATATCATGGACTTGAGCAACAAAGAAATTTAAGGAAGTCTACATGAGGAGCCATCTAGATTCCTTTGATACAAATAGGGCAACGTAGTTAAGGGCCATATATGAAGAAGATGAACGTTATGTGCAGGAATTTTAAATTATGTTGCATGTACCAGTAAAATACTTAAGCTGAACCAAGTCAGTTTAACTTTTACTTGCTTCTCATGGTTTAGTTTGTTGTGTGTAAGAGTTGCTATAGATATAAATTAATTTGCATAGTCTTGCTATAAACATAAAATCACTATTGGTTTTCTAGCCAAGTTGAACTTTAATTTCAAGCTGTTAAGATGTTCAATAGACTCATTTTCTTCTCCAGCTGAATTGGACTTCAACCAAGAGTCAGTATAGATGTAAATGATTCTAGCCTGATCTTAAATCTTAAGCTCAAGATTTATATTATTTGAAGACTGATCGAACCTAATCTTGGTAAACCTTGGCTTCATCAGCCTAGGCTTACGTGTCCCTATATCTAACTTTCAGATTGTGTGTATATGTGGTTCATTTTTTTAATGATATGTTTACAGAAAAGTTTTTTTATCCTACTTTGTGCAGTCTTGCCATCAGTTGGTATTGGTTCTCTTTCTTCCAGAGAAGCTGAGGGAAGAACAAATGTCTCTGCTGGTGATAAGGTATATTCCTCTTCTTTCCTTATGTTTTTATTTAATTGATTTAGTATTATTTTTTATAATATATATTTTTCAACCTCATATAACTTATTCAGAATGAAAAGTACAACAACAATAACAGTTATGATTTATGTGCATGTGATCTGATATAGTTTTACGGTGGCTGCCAATAATCCAACACAACTCTTTACCTTTTTCATCTGAGCTTAGAACCAGCGTTTGCCGAAGCAATGAAAAATAAATTGCATGTTTTAATCATGATTATTAGTAATCCACGTGCTCAGTGCATGTGCTTGTATTTGTATATCTTCTTTTATGTACTAAGTTGCCTTGACACAATGTAATTGAAATTTGAAACATGTTTTCTCCAGTTAATGCTAATATAATAATTAGATAATACACTTACTGTTGCAGACTTGAGTAAAAAAAAAATAAACTGATGAAGTTAGCTGCCCTTGATTTGCTTATGAGTGACAAAATATCCTGTCTAGATAAAATTGATTATGCGGTATCTCTTATCTTATAACATTGCAATCCAGGAGGCTCATAAGTTGCTCCAACCAGCAGACAAGACACTGAAAGCAATGGCTGGAGAATTTGCCGAGTACCAGGTAAGATGCTGGGTTTTATTTTGTTACCTATGCATCACTGAATTAGATATCACACTAATATGTCTGCCTTATTCTCCAGGTTTGCGTGGATATGTTCATAACCACCCAGACTTATGTTGACATTGCTTCCATTTCTGTTGTACCAGGAACCACAGGAGGGCAGGTAAAATTTTCCTTTAATCTTAATACTGTAAAACATGATGGAATGTAAAGTAACTTGAAAAGTCAATGACAAGTGTGAGACAGTTGGAAAATGTCTCCTTTTGGGTATGCAGGGCTTTTTTGTATAAGTCAGCTTAGTTTTCTTTATTGTAGGATCTTCTTGATTAAGACATCGTGGGTGGTATTTAATTGTTGATTACATACACTGGATAATAATTTAGTTATTGGTCGGATGACTAGATCTCTAGCCACATTTTGGAAGATGGGTTATGTAGAGGCAAGGTTTCAAATACCGGTTAGACCGTGATGTACAGACCAGTATTTACTGATCTGATCTAGAACCAATCATGGACCCTATAGGTCGATACCATCCAGTATTTAGTTTTTAATTTTTTTTAAAGTGACACTGGATGTATATAAGTCAGGATACCATCTATATATTGGTGCCAAATTGGTCCAATTGGTTGCCAAAACTGGTATGGTTCAGTAATTAAAACCTGTGTAGGGAATCTACTTCTTGAATTGATTATGATACATGTGATACCTATTTGTTTGCTTGTACATGTGAGAACCACCTTAGATGATTGGTCATCTTATTGTCTTGTGGAAATAATTCTTTTTAATAGTTAAATATATCATTTCTCCACTTACACTGCGCATTTTAAAACTTCACACTATTGCTCAAGTTAAAATCTCTTGAAGTTTGTGTTCCTCTAGCATCAGTAGAATTCTGCAATAACAAATGATTTGCACTGTTGTACTGTCACGGACTTAGTTGGTTTTACCTAAGTCATATGGCACCCTTGCGTCACCATTCGCAAAGGGTCAACCTCCTCAAAACCTCTTATGGTCCCTTAAGGATTGACAAAAGAAAAGACATGTTAGAGGAAGCATTTAACTTGGGATCCCACAAGCAGATATTTTAGCAAACACTTGATAGAAAATTTAAATTACAAACATAGATTTCGCAAGCTCTGAACGGTCACACGACAAAGGGTCCAAGGTGGTATGCTATGACTAAAAATCCCTACAAGTGCTCACATGACACTTCTACAAAACAAGGTAGCGAACCAGACCTAGACACTACCCCCATCCAGTTATGTGCCACCTGAGTAGCCCTTGGGTGTCGTGCTAGTTGACACTCCGCACCACTCTACAGAGCTAGAAAACCCTCAAAATAATTACTTGTATAACTTGTTTTTGAGTAGTTTTGTCTCCGTGTGACGACTGCACACAAACTATGTTTACAAGAGTAAAACGACCACAAAAACTAACCAAAATAGGACTGTCAAGCTTACTACATGCTCTCTACATGCTGTGCGAAGCATGAATAAAATCGAAAGACATGGACTTACACAAACATACATCAAACACTCTGTGTATAGATTTGTCTGTGACAGTATAAGCATCTTGCTAAAAGTTGATAAGAGATTCCCTTTTTATGTACCTTTTGGCACTGTCCCTATTATATAACAATTCTTAATCCCAATTTATTTAATTGTTGGTGCAAGTATGATCATAGTAATTGGTGACCATATAGTTGAGACTTACGGCCTTGTTGTTTTGCTGTTGTTATTGTATATTTACTTATTGGTACATATGATGTTGTCAGCATTCTATATTTTTGAATTCGTTGAGTCTATGCTCAGTAAGCATTTAAATGGTGAGTTATTTGCAGCCCCAGTTTTATAGGCCATTTTCCTCACTCCTTGTTATTCAATGGGATACCACGTTTGTGCCATACATGCTGTCACAATATGGTCGCATGTTTTACTGTGCCCAGTTGCCAAGGAACATCAATAGAGCTTTCATTGGCCTTTGAAATGACCAGGAAGCAGATGGAAAAAGCTAGAATTTGACAGGATTATTGGTGTCATTTGGGATCGGATTAAGCCAGTCAAACTTTCAGTTAGGGTCCAAGTGTACCATTTTCTTGTTGTAGTGTCTTTCTGTTTCTGACATGTAATTATTGCTTCATTTACATAAGATTTATTATACTTGGTCCTACCATTCAAGGATTCTAGATTGAAGATTCTGTTATACTTTCCTTTGGTTCCATTGTTTCATTACTTTGATATCATAAATATCATTCCTTGATGCTGATGTATTTAACACAATTTCCAATTTTGTCATCGCAGGTATATTATTATTATCCGTTTTCTGCTCTTTCTGATCCTGGCAAACTCTACAATGATCTTAGATGGAACATCAGTAGACCCCAAGGTTTTGAGGCAGTGATGCGTGTCAGATGTAGCCAGGTACAAGTGATTTGGTATATAATGTACCTGCAACTGAATATCCCAAATTTGTTTTTCAGGATTTAATTGTCTTTTCTAATGTTTTGCTAGGGTCTCCAAGTTCAAGAGTATTCAGGAAACTTTTGCAAGCGTATTCCCACTGATATTGATCTTCCTGGGGTCAGTACTCTTACATTGTTATTGGAAATTATATTTTTAATTTCCTTACAGATCACTTTAAGCTATGATAATAGGCTAACTGGAAGGGCAAAATGTGACATCTAAAATTAAGAATAACTATGACAAACAGATGACCATTACATGTATTATCTATCTAAGCACGACACATATAGGAAGGCTTCAAGTCAAATGCAACTTCTGTTGAACATGTAACTTTTCTTTTCCATGTTTTTAGTGATTCACCAGCCTTAATACGGGATTGAAATTTTTTAGTCAAATACCCATCTAGTTGGATAGACATCTTCAAGTGGACTCAAAAGAAGGGGAAAGCCAAGTAGCCTTTGCGCTATGAGTTTTTTAAGGTTGAAACTATCTTAGTTTGAAGTTAGATTTGTTCCTTTTATAATAAAAAACACTATTGACTAGGATCCAATTATTTCAGGATTGATTTTTTTTTGTCAAATACCCATCTAGTTGGATAGACATCTTCAAGTTGACTCAAAAGAAGGGGAAAGCCAAGTAGCCTTTACGCTATGAATTTTTTAAGGTTGAAACTATCTAGTTTGAAGATAGATTTGTTCCTTTAATAATAAAAAACACTATTGACTATGGCATCTAAGCTCAAAGTTTTTAGATGGTTCTGTTTGATTGTTTTATAAACTTTTACATCGATATAAAGTAAGATCTCAGTTTTGCAAAGTTTGTTCTCATGGAAAAAATCAGGATGACCATTTCTAGGATTCGGTCTTTGGTTTTTGTATCTTGCCATTTACCAAAAGAGTGTTTTTAGAAAAAAATATGATTGTTTATCAAAATCATTCTTCTTTATATCTTTGATTCACCCTATTTTTCTTTTCATTCTTTCTTGATTTTCATCATTGTAGTGACGTGACAGAAACATACTTCAACTTGCCTTTACTTGGGAGAACTGAAGTTGTGGATTAGTTTTAAATTAGATATATGGAGATCTTAGGATTCTACACTAATTAGAACCGACACCAAATGTACAAAATACATCTTAAGCTAACAAAAGAAGAAGAAAAATACAGTTGAAAACTTAAAATGGATGGAGAAGCTCCAAAAGTGAAAAACTTACACTAAACATGTGCCATAAGATATGCTTAGTGTTCCATCTCATCATTCCTAATCTTACATGTCTGGTCAACACTGCTATTTATCATGACTTATACTTGTTTATCCTCAATGTAGGTTTACCACTTTAAAGTACATAAGCATTAATTTGGCAGTAGATTCATGCTACAGCTATAATGGAGATTCATCATGATTCAGTATGACAATTGACCCCTAGAGGTGATTGTCATGCTAGATGTAGTGTGTTCAATCACTCATTTACCACCTAGCTGGGTAAATTAAATGAAAAATCAGTTTGGTCCAGTTGGAAGTTAAGGAGGGCCTTAGTGCAGGCAATCGATGCTGCTTGGCCACTGTAAAAGGTGGTGAATCCTCAGCCTGATGAGGGGAGTGAAAAGGACATTTGTAGCAGCCAGGATCATCATTTCGGGTATTGGACCTGTTTCGGTGATCAGTCGGACCGGTACATACTGCTCAGTATCGGTGTTTCAAAGAGGAAGAAAAAGGAGAAGAGATGGGGGGAGGAACAAAGGAGGAAGAAGGAAAAAAAGGAAGCAGTGGAGGAGGCGAAAGAAGAATCGGTGGAGGAGAAGGAAGAAGAGAAGAGGTGGGAGCGTAACTGGGAAGAAGGAACGCGATGACAATGATATTAGCAGTGACAACGACAGGAATATTGAATGTGAAAGGTGTCAGCTAACTTAGCTGGTAAAGACTGATAGTTTATCGCAAGGTCTTGACTTCGAATCTTGCCTTCGTCACATAACCTTTGCAGAAAAAAACGTTGAACACCAGAAGAAGGCTCGTGTTTGATTAACCTAATGTCTATTTTATTTTTTTTAATACCTAGTTGGATGGGCCCCATCGTTATTTTTTATTATTTTTATAGAACTGAGCCAGATCATCTGAAACGAGGGTGGTCTGCATACCGACCCATGCCTAGACTGATATTACTGCCTGTTTCGTACCATGTCGGGTGGGACAACAATAAATGCGTTGTGGTGGCATGAGTCATTTAGGTTTAACTTTAGTCCCATGTTGGGACCACATTTAGTTTGTCGAGCTCCAGCAATAATTTGAGTACTCCTGAATGGTATCCGTATGAAGTCAGCTTTTGTTCCTTTTCTTCCCATCTACATCTTATAACTATGATTCATTTTTCTCTATATCATGGTTTTAATTACTGGTACACAAATTGGTTTCTGAAACCTGTTCAATTGGTACAATACCAAGATACTGTGAATATCCAGCTATACAGATATTGCTGAATAAACTAATAGAAAAATGAAAAAGAGTGGTACACTGGGAGGTTTCCTTGGTCAGAGCAGTGAAGAACGGTTGGTTTGACCGATGTTTTACATCAAGGTTGCTATAAAGAATAAACTGCTAATATCATCTATACATGGTTATCAATCTATGTTGTCATAAGTCATAATCCTGATATTCAACCTTCTAGAAACTGTTCCTGATAATTATTGTGTTCTGATTTACATATGTGTCTGATTTAAGGAAATCTGTCTGATGCAGATTGACAGTGACAAAACAATAATGGTCACATTTAAACATGATGATAAGTTCCAGGAGAACTCAGAATGTGGCTTTCAGGTATGTAGTAGAACTTCAAAGCCATTGCCTATTTTACAACCTATATTACTTCTTGGTTAACATGTCTAGTTGACAAAACTATGATAACTTTATATAGCAAAGGCATTTGTTACTTCTGTGAAATAATCTTGGTAGCAGATGACTTCTGCTTATTGTTCTCTCTGCAGTGTGCACTTCTTTATACTACTGTGTATGGGCAAAGAAGAATAAGAGTTATTAACCTTTCCCTTCCTTGCACAAGCATGCTCAGTAATCTGTTCCGTTCAGCTGACTTGGATACTCAGTTTGCCTGTTTTCTCAAGCAAGGTAAAATATTTGGAAGTCTGCTACTTTCCTTCACATCAATGCCTTGATATGAGTTGTCGAAATCTGTTATCCAAAGCTATAGTCGTTATCAACTATTGTTCATGTCATAACCTGCTGTGTTTCTATTCATTAGTTTGCTATTGGCATGTTCAGTTTGAGAGTGGAAATGTTTGCAACAGTCCATTAACGAGATGTAAAGTTGACATTTCTTAATTGCTAATTGTTTTTTGCATTTGTCTGGACTTTGTAGCTGCAAGCATTATCCCTGTGAGCTCTCTTTCTCAAGTTCGTGAGCATATCACAAACCTCTGCATCAACATCTTACATGCCTACCGTAAATATTGTGCAACGGTATCATCATCAGGACAATTAATTCTTCCTGAAGCTCTTAAGCTTTTGCCACTATACACCCTAGGTATGATCTTATACATCAAAGATATCATGCTTCATTGTGTCCTTGGTGATTCTCCTTGGCCATTTATCATGCTGTATGCGAATGATTTGGTATATATGTTACCTGAAATATAGTTTTTGAATTTAACTTGAGCAAGATATGATATTACTGTCCACAGAATATATTGTCAAAATTATCAATTTAGTGATTGATGGTATACTCTACTCAACCTAGTTTTTCATTGGTTGTGCTATGGATATCATATTTGATGAAGACGCTGACATGTTTAGTTTTCTTCAGTTTGAATTTTTGTACAAAATTTTCAGCTAAGAAGTGCAAATAGGGAGACACTATATGGATATGACATGGATATAGGGATACGATAAAGAAAGTAGGGAATATGAACTGAATATTGTGAGTAAATAATATATTACAAGTAGGGTAACACCAAATCTTTTGATTCCAACAAAGCAATATATTAATACTAATATATTAAAATATAAATTAAAATAAATCTAATTTAATAACTCACACTTTCTTATAAAATAAATGAGGTCATTAGTCCAGTTAGCTTCACAAATGAAGCCCTATTTTCTTGCTTTCTTATCTTTATACTTCAAGTTCCAAGTCCTATCTCGCTGTTAAAGATCCAACAAATAGAAAAAGCGAAGAAAATTCAGACAGATGCAACTGTGGAATCTTATGGAAAAAAATGCCATTACTTTCATATGAAATTCCAGACAATTGTTTGTCTTTTCCATATGCCACCAAAAAGAAAATGAGAAAAAAGTAAAAGAAGAAAACCAGAATTTATTGTGTTCTGAAGTCTGCTGAAATGAAGGCATAAATGGGGTTGTGTGATGTTGGTGGTGGTGCATTTTGAGCAATAAATGGTACAAAGGCAGAATTTATTGTGTTCTGAAGTCTGCCTCACATGGTGGTGGTGCATTTTGAGCAATGGATGTCAAAAAGGATGTTGGCGTTGCATGATGTTGTTGCTTGGTCTCACTAGGGATATATCACACTAGTGTTTAACTTGCTGCATACACATGCCGGTGGTGGAGGTTGCTGGTTCTGAATGAATTGCAATTTTTACTTGGTTCAACATGTATGATACAAATTTGATGTTCATGTGTTTGGTGCCTATTGGATGTTGCCACACCTTCAGTTTCCCTGTATTTGTGCTTTAAAGATTTGCTATTTCATTACCTAGCTATGCAGTCCTACTGTTGAGATATTTTTTCTTTTACTCAAGTCGTAATATCAAAGTAGCTTCTGATAATCTGTTGACCTTTTTCTATCTAATAACTATGTTGAAGTGACTAATGAAAACTTTTTATAGGGTAAGCTCTTCTAAGATAATCAAGTTGTAATTTCTAAATATATTTAGGTTGGTGAGTTGGATGGTAAAGTTGCTTGAACAAAACGAATACCTGGTCTTGCACAATCGTCTATGAAGCTCAATTTTCTAAGAATTGTTCCTGTCACAGAATGTTAAGCTGGCTACTGCATGTTTCTTTTAGCTATATGATTATCAGTTCTTATGATAATGTGATCAAATGCTTGCAAGAAACTAAAACACATAATGCTAAATTGCTAATCTAGGTTTTTAAGCCGTTCGAACCAGTCCGCACCAACCGGTATTTATTGGTCCAACCAGAAAACATGATGCTCAACCTGGTCTGCAACAGGCTTAATGTTTGGTGATCCGACCAGACTGGGCTTACCCTCTGGTACTGATGGTAAGCCAAATCCTTTCAACAGATAAAATCAGTAAGCTTACCATCCAGGCATCCAGCACCAATATCTTTTTTCATTTACATCTGTCAATTATCCTTTTTTTGTTTCTTTTCCTTCCCTTGCTCCTCTCTCTCTCTCTCTCTCTCTCTCTCTCCTCCCCCCTCCTCTCCTCACTTATCACTCTCCCCTCCGCAGCCATGCCACCTGTCCCGTTGCTTGTCACTTCCCCTCTGATATGCCTCCTCTGCCATCTTTTCCTTTTCTTCTCCTCCTATTCTTCCTCCACCTGCTCCTCTGCCACCTTCTATTTTTCCTTCTCTCCTCCTCCCTCTTCACTCCCTCTTTTGCCGTCTTCTCCGCCTTCTCTTCCTCCTTTGTTCCTCTTAATTCTCCACCTTCTCCTTCGTCATTGTCATCGTCCTCCTCCTTGTTCTCTACCTCTTTCTGTTTGGTCTGTGCTAACCAATATGCTGTCATACTGTGTCAGTATGATTATATGTATTGGACCTTTATCAATCTAACCAGCAACTGTTATGTGTCTGGTATAAGATTTTGGACCTTGATGTTGATATCATTTACATGGGAGAAACTTATTAATAAGTTCTAAAGGAAACTATTTGTGTGGTGCCAGAAATTGTTGAGCTCTGCTTCCATATAGAGGGGATTGTTGACTAATCTGCTTACATACAGAGGGATACAAGGGGAATCCTGATTTTAATATACATAATCTTCAAAATAAGCCGACTATCCTCTCTGCGTTCTGATCTAAATGTTATGATGACTAACAAACCATATCCAATTATTGGAGGTTAGAACTGATTTTTGGCATGGATTCCTGCATCCAACAACTACATTTATGTTGGTTATGCATCCATGTTTTTGCAAGTTGGATGCTCATCGAACTTTTCAGTTAGATCTTTATAGAAAGTGGATCTCTTATGGTTCTAAAGTTTCTTCTGAACTTAAATTTCAGAGTTTCACACGACATTATATTTTATCTACATATTACACCTTTTAATTTTCTTTTGTAGTCTCATGTCTCCATTTTATTCTCCCAATGAATTGGATATTGGTTACACATCTGTATCACAGTTTTGTGCTTGTGTCCATGAAATAATATTTGCTTTTAAACTAGTAAATTTTCTATCATTGGTAAGTAATGTAATATAGAGACCTTTAATATATATTAGCATCGTGGTCATTTCCATTGAGCTTAAAGTATGTTTGGATTATATATTTTGATACTTATCATCTCCATTGTCATACTTAGTGTATATTGCATGAATAAGAACCATTCTGCTCTGTAACATATGTGAATCACCTCCCTTATTGTTATTCTGCTTTCTTCAGCTTTGGCTAAAAGCATTGGGTTGCGAAATGATGCGCGGTTGGATGATCGTTCTTATTGGGTTAGTCTTGTCACATCACTTTCTATATCATTGGCTATTCCTTTAGTATATCCCAGGATGATAACAATTCATAACCTGACTGCCAAGGTATGTATGGTCAATTGTTGTTTAAAATTGAACATCAAACTTAAAGCTAGTTCTATCAAAAGTTTGTTTGCATTCAAACTACTCTTATGCTGCAGGAGGATGATGAATCCCTTTTACCTGCTAGTATTCCTCTTTCTAGTGAGAACATAAATGATGATGGAATTTATCTCCTGGAAAACGGTGAAGATGGCCTGATTTATATTGGGAACATGGCCAACCCAGAGACTCTTCAACAGATTTTTGGAGTTTCTTCTGTGGATGGGCTTCCAGCTCAGGTAACATTTGTTTCTTTCAGCTTCGTTGCATTGACAACTGATCTATATATCATGGTCCTTTCTATTTACTCACCAAGCTGAAAACATTAAAATATCCATGATCTTGATGAAACTTTGATGGCTAACTAAGATGATTTACCCCGCTCATCTACAGTAATGTATCTGATGATCTAACTCTTCTGCGTCTGTGTCCATTTGTCTGTCTATTTGTTTGATTTTGTGATTGCATGTTTATGGATAAGCTTGTAGGTGATGCTCATTTCTGTGTATGCATGTGTCTTTGTCTATTCTGATTTGTGTTTTTTCTTGTTCACGTCTGTCTCTTTGAGAATACATGATTACATCATGTTATAACAATCCTCATTTCAAATACTGTACTAACATGATGGGTGTTTATTTAGATTTTATACATCAAAGATATTACAATTTCATTAAGCTGTAGCTTTAAGTAGTACATGCATTGGATATTTGTCCGATTTTTAACTATCCATGTGCTTAACTGCCAAAGACATGGTGCTTTGCCACTGTTAATCGGTTAGCATGTTTTGTTACTTACTGTTCTTGGTCAATGCAGCTTGTATTGGAGCAATTTGATAATGATCTGTCAAAGAAATTAAATGACATTGTTAATGAGATACGAAAGCAGAGATGTTCATATCTACGGTAAGCAGATGCTTTGCTTTTGTCATTGTTTCTTAACAGATCCATTTTTGTAAAACATGCTTAAATTTTAATTTTTCTGCAGTTTGAGGCTATGCAGAAAGGGCGATCCCTCAGGTCAGTTATAAGTTGAAACCATATGAAGCATGATATTGTTTTGTTGTTTAATATTTTGTTTGGAATTTTTTATACACAAGTGGTTGATTTAATTTGTGAAACTCAATGATACAGGCATGCATTTTATGTCATATATGGTCGAAGATAAAACTCCTGGAGGCCTCTCCTATGTTGAGTTCCTTGTACATGTCCACCGGCAAATCCAAACAAAAATGGCTTGATCAAGAAATATTTGTGCACAAAATTTTGGTTGACATTGGCATTTTGATTTTATGGAATTGAAGTTAAAATCAGAAATGGGCAACCAACAAGAGCACTGGATGCTTCTTTGTACTTGCTGAGTGCAATTTCTGCTGACTAGCTCGGCATATGAGTGAAAACAGGTGCCAGTTTCCAATGCTTGCAATTCTCAAACTGATACTTGGAAGTAGACAAAATTGATAGTAAAGGTGCAATATCTGCCTGTTGCTTTTCTAGATATTTCTTTTGATTCCTTGTAGACTCAGAGGGTGTATGATATCATCTTGGTCGATTATATTGTTATAATTTGTTTGGGTTTACAATTAATTGGGAGGTTTTCATTTGTATCTTCAATTATCTTTAGAAAGGTCTAAGGTCAAATATCTTTGTGAGCTATTCAAGCAGGGTTGTTGATGAGTGTCATTTGGATTGTACCTAATCAAATGTTTGCTTTTACTGATAAGTAGTAGCCTTGTTTATGTGAGGCAGCTTCCACGCTTATCGTGGCTATGGTGGCGGTAGAAACTAATGACTGGTAGTGAATATGAGCTATTCTTTATATTTTCAAACAGACAGACTAAGATGACAAAACTTGTGCATTTGGGCTTTTTTTCTTCTGTGGTTTGCTGCATGTTAGAAGTCTTCATAGCAACTAAACATTGATATATATGGTGCATTACATAGTGTATTAATAGACTGACTCATCATTAGCTAATTAGGGTCAGCTGAGTTTTTAATATTTCACCATTGCTTTTGTGGAGGTCTTCTGTGTCAGTCTTTGTAAACCTGTTTTCTTTATGTATTAATTGCATGCTAAACCTGCCACCATATCCACTGCAAGAATACTTCCCTCCGTGAACCCATCGACTCAGGATATTGTTTTATTAGTGCCTTGTATCCTCTTTCCATTCTCCCTATATTGCTATACTATTTGTGCATTTCTATCAGGCGAGTGATTTAACCAATCGCAAATGACATCCAAGTGATTCTTTTGAATTTGCAAGCTGCTCCCCTGGATTGAAATATTTTCAGATTTTAGCTGATAAGAAGAGAAAATTGTCTAGTCTAAGTGTATTATAAGTGCATCATTGATTGTTAGGTTCATCAGATCATTGAAATTACTCTACAAGAGCCTTAAATTCCCATAGTGTTTTCTTTTATTGGGTGGAGATTAAAAACCTCAGTTACTTTCTAAGGATGATATTTATTGGTTAACAAAGTTACATGATTAGTATTTTCAGGATGAGGATCCAAAGATTAAGTATTAATGATTAGGAGTCACACTGTGTTCCTTACTAAATATTGACTCTATTAAATAAATATAATTTGATTCTATTTTATGCTTGAATGATCAACAGAAGCTACTTATCTATTAAGTTAATTAAGAAAAAGATAGAGAAAATGAAAAAAGATTTACATATGCTTTTTATGGATGAAAGCATATGATATGATGGATTGTAGAAAGTAATATGTACATACTAATTATATTGATGTTATAAAGAATATCAACAGTATAGTTATTAACTATATTAAAATTTCATAAAGCGTGTCTAATAGGTTCTGTGTGATATATCTTTTAACTTAAAAATAATAATTTATAAGAGTTATTAGGTCAGTGATATTTTATCCAAGTGTCAAACAATTAAAAAGAATATCGAGTTGAATATATGGATTTACTAAAAAATAAATATTTTTCCCCTCAATAATTAATTAGGTATAAGTTGGATGGATAGCTGGATAAAATTGAAAGAATTATTAAATAGCATTCAGTATCTGGATTTACCATGAAGTGGCAAGCACAAGGGAATGCTGGTTACTATAACAAGTGGCATCAGTCTTTATACTCACTACTCTTTGCTCACAAGTATAAAGAAGGCAAAAAAATTGCAGCTTTATTACTCTTTAACTTGGGACCATGGAACAAAAGCTCTAAAACACTCTCTTACATGAAACTGTGGCCCGGTATAATAAGTTCCCTTGTTGGATTAGATGTGGGCGCCAGCAACAGGCATTAATGCTGTGTAGAAATTGTGGTTTTTTATTTCCTCAATTCTCATGAAATGAAAAGAGAAAAAGAACAAAAAATTCTGGTAGTAAAATTTGATGGAGTGTTGACATGATCATGATGGTCTGCAAACTTGATGATTGCTACTTCCTCCCAACACAGGACTCTGCACTTTTTCCCACTTCACCTTTCTTGCTTCTTCCCTCTTCACCTCTCTCGTTTGCTAGATGGGGGAAAGCACCCAAAATGTTATGGGCCCTCAGATCTTGCCTTGTCAGAATTCCTACCACAGGAGATATCTGCACAACAACATAAATTATCAACTTAGCAGCATACCAAATCATGATTTCTAGTTTCAGGACATATTTATTAGTGTCATAATAAGGATCATCAATATTGAATTATGCATCATTCTGTATATTTCTTTATCGACTAAGCTAATCGACATCTTAGTTTATTAGATATTTAGCTATGTGATACTCCAATTCTTTTCCAAACATGTCAGACACAATGTAAGAAGGTGAGAATTCATTGATTTTATTGTGTTGTTGTTGTAGAAGCAAATGAAGGCTGTGTTTGCTAATGCAGACTCTTCAAGTAAATGTGGAGGAAGAAGAGAGAGTGAGCTCACCCCTGCGCCCTGGTACTTGGGGATCACCAGCAAATGGCGGAGGCCGACCTGTCGAAAGAGCACCACGGCCTTCGCCACCGACATGCTCTCCACCACCGTGTACGGCGTCGTGTTGGTGAAGGGGTGGAGGTCGACGTACATGTCCATCTCCTCCTCCGTCAGCTTCACCTGCTCCACCTTCTGCCCCTTCTCTGCTAGATCTACCGACGTGAATGCCGCCCGCACTTCCCACTCCGCCGTCCTCCTCCTCTCCTTCAGGAACCACTTCTTGCTCAGCACCGCTACGAGGTGCGCCCGCAGGACTAGGCCGTGCAGCTCCGTTGTGCCGGTTGGGGACGATGGCGCTCCCTGGTCGACGACCGGGAAGCCGTTGTGACTGGTGTGCTTCAGCACGTCGACGACTCGGGCGACCCTCTCGATGCCCCGGAGGCTGACGATGCGGGGTTTGGCGGCTGCAAGCTCCCCCACCGTCAGATTCCTCATCCATGGCTCAGGGCTGGCTTCCAAGAACGGCAGCCCCTTCAGCTCGAGTATGATTTCGTAAATGCTGGGGTTGAAGGAGTCGCCCACGGTCTTGGCGATGAGCAGCACGAACATGGTGATGGGCAGCAGGAGGAGGTTGTTGGTGAGCTCGAGGAAGATGACGCAGAGGGAGACGGTCATTCTCATGGAGCCGGACATGAGCGCCGCGGCGCCGAGCACGGCGTAGAGGCCCTGGTCGATGTGGATGAAGGACCTGAGCGCGAGCGCCAGCAGGCGGCCGTACGCGGAGCCCATCAGGATGATGGGGAGGAACAGCCCCGAGGGGACGGCGATGCCGAAGGTGACGAGGCCCAGCACGCAGTAGAGCGCGAAGAAGATAAGGAGGGAGATGCTGCGGAACTCGTTGGGCGTGGAGGTGGAGAAGATGTTGCGCACCGCGTCGTCGTTGGTGGCATAGAGGAGGCTGGCGAGGTCGTTGTAGTAGCCATTGGGGCAATTGAACTGCTTGAAGTTGCCGCTTCCCTCGGGAGTGGGGCAGATGGTCTCCGACGAGGGGTCGCAGGGCGTGCATGGTGCCAAGAACGGGAGGCAGTAAAGGCAGACCGAGGTGAAGAGCGAGACAGCAAGACTGAGCAGCAGCTTCGCCATTCTTCCTCTCCTGCGGCATCACAATAACAACAAACATCATCGAATCTGATCTCCCATGGAGGAAGGAATCCGTGACAGAAGCTAACTCGTTGATGAGGCTGTAGACCCTGAGAACTTTGTGCAGGACGTAGTTGTAGAGGCTGCCCAGCAAGCCGCCCAACACGCCGACGAGCGCCACCGGGAGGAGGTCGTTCACATGGTACGTGACGGTGACGTCACTGACGTCGAAGAGGATGAGCCCGCCGCGGCCGAACAGGCCGCACCTCCCGGAGTTGCAGTACTCGATGAATCCCCTGAGCACGACCACCACGACCGCGGTGCTGAAGAAGGTCCGCCACAGCAGCGCGCTCCGCCACCACGTCGCCACCTCCTCGAGCGCGAACAGGACGCCGCCCACCGGCGAGCGGAACGCAGCGCAGACCCCGGAGGAGGCTCCGCAGGTGATGAGGTCGCGCCGGTCCCGGTCGTTCTTGAAGTAGCGTAGCCACTTCCACCGGAGGCGGTAGTTCTCCGACCCGCCTTGGCCGAGCAAGGACGCAAAGCAGGCCCCGATGTGCACCAGCGGCCCTTCTTTTCCCAGGTCGAGGCCGGCGGACACCGATCCGATGCTTCCAATGATCTGCAGAGGTGAAAGCGAAGGATCCAATCTCACTGCGGATCGTCTTCAGATCCAAGCTTCAGAGTATCTGCAGTCTATCTCACCTTGACCACCAATGTCGACACCCCAAACATGTTCGGCGTATCGACTCCGTTGAGGTAAGCCTTGATCTCCGGAATTCCAGGGCCGGCCGCAGTGGGAGCGAAGACGACACACAGAGATGCCGCCACCGTGGTGAGAGCAAGGTTTACACCCGCCAAGTAAACGAAGCCAGTTATGTACCTGCAAACACCGGCAACAAGAATTCCTCTCGGTCTCAGAACGGAGGAGTTCTCGCTCGCCGCAACACGGAAAGGCGGGGGAGGAGAAGCAACTCAACTTTGGTCCTTCACGAAGCGGGCGAGGTAAAGCATTTTGATGCCGGCTATGTTCTCGATGGCGAGGTTGATGAGGGAAGCCGTGACGCCGGTGAGGAGGCCGACGAGGAACGCCAGCGTCCACTTGAGGAATATGTACTGCAGCACCTCGGTGCTGGATCTGCTTCTCCAGTCGTGTTTGAACAGGTCGTTCTCGTTAATCCTGCACTCGCGGAGACGTCAGCAGATGCAGAGAAGAAGGAAACCAGGCTTCCACCGCAGGGCAGGGGGGAAGTTCTTACTCGTAGTCCAAGCTCTCGATGTGCGAAACCTTGGCACCGACCATGGCGTAATGGCTGGAGGTGAGGGTGGGGCTTCGCTTGAGCAGTGGCTGCTGCAGCGAGTTGCTTTCAGGATCAAGCTCTCCTTCTCCTCCATCAACCACCACTGCTGCAGCAGCAGGTGGGGATGAACTCGAGCTGTCCTCCATGGATGCTGAGCTCGCCTCGCCTACAATGGAGCAGGTTCAACTGACAGGGGGAAAGGAGGAAGATGAGAACTGACACCGAAAGCACACTGTACATTTAAAGGGGTCACAGGCATCAGGACGAAGGTTTGTTTAATGCCCATATCTTCTTCCATGGCATCGAAGGAGGACATCTGTGGCCCCTTTGACATCCCTTTCGGAGGTAAAAGAAAAGAAATTGGGAAGCTAAAATAATGAAACAAGGACGGAGCACGGAATCCATGTGGATTAGATTAGAGCAAATAATGTCACCTTGCAAATCTACAACTCCCTCGCCATGGACAGCTTAAGACAAGGTCTTCCCTTGGGACGACGGGGAGGGAGGCGGATGGAGCGGTGGGCATATCCATATCCTGGTGGATGCCATCGGTGGACTAAAATATCCATGCCACCCTCGAATCATCATCAGACGTCACCGAAATCTAATCCTTCTCATTTCCTCTTCCACCCTTCGAGTCTCACTGATACATTTCCATTGATGCCTGCAACCCAAACATGAGAGAGAGAGAGAGAGAGAGAGAAGGGAAAGAGGAGGAGGCGGCTTCGGACTTGGGTGTAGGGAAAGGACAGGCAGTGTGGTCTCTTCCTTGCTAGCAAGGCACAATGAAAGCAAAGGGACAATTGGACTTTTTGGATGTCTCCTTGTGTTGCAAGAATATGGCATTAAGCATGGAGTCGAGTATTATAACTGGTCTTTGACATTGTCCAGAACTTGGTGGAGTGCCATTATCAATCAAGGGTATATATATATAATCGATTAATCAAGTCAAATTTGATTGTGTAACAAGACCTTTGGAACTCAAGAAATCAGGAAATAATCAATCGGTTTGTGGAATTCCCCCATGATTGATGCTTCTTGTGATCGATAAATTTATCTATAAGAATTGAGTGATAGTCATCATAATTATTTTTAATAATATTCATATTATCTTAAATAATTTGATCTCATTTTATTTTTAATCGAAGTTACGTATAATTGTTCATGAATAAAAACGGATAACCTATCAAGATCATTTAATTAATAGCAAGAGTCGTATTATGATTATATAAGGACTCGAACATGTACAATTATTAATCATCACATTACATGCATAATCCTTTATTTATCAGTCCTATTTTAAATTAATTCCTAAACTTTATATTTCTCGATGAGTTTCTAAAATTTGATTAGGGTTATCCTCAAGTCAGCTTTTTTTTTTTTTTTGGAGGAATACAATCACATAGATGTGTGAATGAGAATGACTATTGTTCCCATCGTATTCTTGTGGCATTCGAGGGAAGAAACGATGCTCATCTCTATCTTTCCCTTTCACTTTAGTAAAGAGAGAGAGAGAGACAGAGATATATATGGAGAAGAAGAAAAAAAAAAAAACAAGGAATCTAACAATAAAAGCTTTCGAGGGGTTTATGAAAGGAAGAAAAAGAATAAGGAAGAAGCCTAAGCAAAAAGACATGATTATTATATGAGATTATATATAATTTGACACCGAAAACTTGTTAAGTAGTGAATTTAATCAATCTGACTCTTTCAATTCTTAATTTTCTAAAGCCGTCATGAAATAGGACTTGATTGAAAAGATTCATCAAACCAATATGAAGTTTTAGAGATGCTTTGAATAGGCCATTCCATTTCTTCCCACAGTTGCATCACGTTTTGTGTTACACTCTGAGACAACAACTCTTCCTGATTTGAAATTGGGGAGCTGATCCTCCATTTAGCATATACCACAGAATAACCTAACATTGATGGTCAATGATTTGTCATTATCAAATCATACAGGGCTCAAACATGAAATTGATCTTAACAGCAACAAAAGAAGGAAATTCCTCTCTTCAAACTCTCTTTTCAGTTCCTTTCGAGATGTGATTTTCCAACTCTGAATGCATAAAGACACCATAAAATAGAGAGAGATCAATTATTTCTGCTTCTCAAATCTTATAAGACAACTCAATGCACGAAATCTTTGCAAGTAAAGATAGATAAACTACTACTTTTGCTTCTCAGATCTTACTAGATAGATCGTAAATGAATAATTCCAATGTTTTATCTCACGTTTATGAGAAAAACCTAAATTTCTCATCGAATAGAACAAATACGTGAATTAGATATGCGATTTGCATGTGAAAGTCAACGTGGCAAGCGGAGGATGAATTGGACGCTAATGTCGTGCATGTGGAGGAGGAGCGGCTTTTACAGTTGGTGCAGGTGGAGACGGCACCGGTGGGACCCAATTCAAGCTGAACTGTTCGTCTACTCTAAAGCAAGCCTTATCCAAATCTTCCCACCCCAAGCAAACTACTCGACACCGGTCCTGGACATTCATCGTCTGGGATCCAGATCTAGTTTACGGTCGACCAATCCGAACAAGGCAAGTGTTCGGATCACAGCAGCCATCCATGAAACAGAGGGCGGAGCTAAAAATGGCTCTTCGGCGTCCCAAAGGCCAACACACCGTCTGCCTCTCTCTCTCTCTCTCTCTCATTGGGTTCAGAAGAATAGAGAAGGTGGAATCATTGTCCAACACCAGCTGATGATGCCCTCGACGAGCGAGCTTGACACATCTTCTTCAATCAAATCCAGAGAAAGTGGGGGCAGAGTCCCGTGAACGGCTCCGCGAACAGGTGTTGTCATGTAGGTGAAACCTTTGCTTCTTCTCTCTCTCTTTCGCGGGACAGGTCAAATGGTTTTGTCTCTCCTCGTCCTCATTGGTCCCTGCAATCGTACTCTGAATACCACACGCATCTGTTCTTTGTTGCTGCTCACATAAATGAAGATCTGATTGTCCGTAATTCCATTTTGCGAGTGACTGTATTCATCGGTTTGATTGCCATCGTACTGAGAAATCTATGGCACATCAAGTTTGGTAACTCCTCCTGTCATTTGGTGTTGGGAATTGGAATACTGCCTGACAAATATTTTGAATGGGGATCAAAAATTATTTATTATATATATATATATATATATATATATATATTAAACTCCTCATCTCATCAGTCTTCTGATGGGACGACTGATCTATTAATTTAATCGGTTTAAATTATGTGATCCAGCATGCTTGATGAAGTCGGATGGTTGACTCATCTATTCATTCCTATATTGATTTCGGATCATGTTTCGATTTCTATTACCAAATTAAGTGAGGGTAACATTTTGTTGCACCATCTCCTTCTACTCGAATCTCTCACCCACATACCAATAACCATTATTTGATCCCATAAATGATTGAATATTAACTTGATCAATCTAAATTACATGACTCAAAAATACTTAAATCTAATATAGCCATAATTTATGAACATCTTTTTTCAATGTAATCTACAAACTATTAGAGCTTTGCCTTTTCCATCTATCAAGAGAGAGAGAGAGAGAGAGAGAGAGAGAGAGAGAGAGAGAGAGAGAGAGAGAGAAGAGAGACTAATTGTATGATGATTAATAAAACTTATCAGAACAAGCAGTAGACATTTAGTCAAAGAACATGCCCAGCTCATGCTCTTCATAAAGGCTATCATGTGCTCCACACACAGCTTTATGGATTAATATTGCATCCATGATTAAGTTGGTCTTAATTACTCCTAATTGGAAGCAGACACTAATCTTCCTCCTATTGCAATTGCATGGCAGACACCAAAACCAGTCTTCAAACCCTGCATGACTTTTCTTCTGATCCTACTACTACCCATATCCAGCCAGACTTCATAGACATCAGAAACTGACAAATCCCCAAGACAAGGCATCAAAAGGTTGAAGTGATTTAAGGTGGCTTGCAATTGAACACACCTTTTTATTACTTTTTTTCTACCCCCTTTATCACATTCATCACTTCTTTAAAAGAAAAATCAATCAATCTCACTTCTCCCTGAGATCTTTGGGGATGGATTTTTCTACGAGTCAAAAGGGAAAAAATATTTGACTTGACTGTTGCAAAAGTGACTATCATTTCTTTTTTTTAATGATGAATTAGCGATGATACTTTGAATCAGTATAGTTTGATCCTAAAGGCTCCATCAGCCTAGTTGTTAGAACAATTAAAATCCATCCCAAGTTGAGATGTAAAGATCCCATAGCAACACAATCTTCAATGTTACATCCATTAGGTGCTAATTGTAAGTCGATTTAAAGACCAAAATATGTTTCTAAAATATCGTAGTAAAAATATAAAGAAACTAATGCAAAAATTACTAATACGGAAATTATATATCTCCTGTCATTGTTGTTGAGAATTTCAACAATAATTTCTTTTAGTATTTTAGCACTTTTTGGCCCACAATTCTTACTTTAGATTGTGTAGAGAACTCTTAGAAAATTTGAGATAGAGCCCAAGGATCAAAAACTCATTTATATAGTTGTAACATTGGGAATGTTTTTCTTCACTACCATAATTCTTAATTTAAATTCGAAACATTTGGACCACAGTGAATAAAGAAATTTAATAAGAATGAACGAAGAAATTTAATGATAATGAATAAGGAATTTAATGAAAACGGTGGTTACATTAAGTGCACCGTATAAGAAAGTATAAATTTCATGACATCTGTCATTTATCCTCGAAATTTATTTTGATTCATGTTTGTCTACTGAAATTTTTCTGGGATTCACTCGAGTGAAAAATATAACATGTCAAGGTGATTGATTACCTTCAAAAAAACAATTAGTAGGAACTGATAAGAGCTCTCCGATACACATCACAAAGTTTGGCACCAACAACTTTCTGATTTCATGTTGTTCTTCCTGAGGTAGTCATGGCTCACATGAGATGAAAATAATTTTCTCAGGTGCAGTTCCAAGTGAAGAGAAGTTTGATTGCAAATCAGAGACCATAAGGTGATTGGAATCGTTTGGAGTAAATTAGAACTGTTCGATTAGTGTGGGAGAAGGCTTTGTGAAGAGGTAGTCAAGCAAAATATATCATAAAGTGGAAGAAGATTTATGAGTTAGTGCATAATCTTATGCGTGTATTATCATTAATTTAGACTTAGCATTTGGATCACATTGGACCAAATCCAGCCGACTCATAACATGATATCGGGTTTTTGCAAATCTTCACAGTGTAGAAAACAAGAACACTGTGATAAAGATGATGGATGGTCTGAGATCACAAAGCTTGTTTGCGGAGGAAAACTAGAAAGGTCAGTTCGGCAGCTGAAGCAACAGCACCAAACCAAAAGAATCCATAATAATGCAAAAATCCCCATTAGTCATTTTCCTTTTGTTTCCACATATTCTGTAATTTGGAAAAAGATTGTGCTTGATTTAATAAGAAATGAATGTCACTTGCATAGATCTCATCCCAACTCTGAGAATAATTAAGTTTGCATAGATCTCTAATTTTCTTCATTTCTTCGCATATCAATCAATAACTAGAATTGAAGCATGCTGACCACTGAGTACCACATTTTAGCAAAAAGAGATTTGTGTTACAACCAAATTCCAGATGAAGTCAATATTGGTCAATTACTTCATAACACAAAAATCAAAGTTTTGAGTGCAACCATGAACAACTTTATGTAATAGATAAGAGGCAAATGCTACTAAAAATCCACCACAACTTGCAGGAATATGCAGTCAACAATTCCAGAGTTCATAGACCTAATTGACATAATAGGAGAACAGGTCTCATATGCAATGTGAAGAACATATGAACAATAACAACCATTCACAGAACCCTAAGCATGTGACCATTATGCCTTGATTGTGACACTGCACAAACACAAGCCAGAAGGCTTAAGTGAAGATGTTTTCCACTCAGATCCTACAGGAGCATCAGGATCATAAAGCAGTGTCTGGTACCCCGGTACCTTCTCGAGTGAGAAAAGCAGTAACTTGCCATCAAATATCCCAAAGCGGAATGCTACGGCTGAGCTCCCTGTAACAGGCACAGGGATCTTACGCCATGAGTTGTCAACCGGATCGTATATTGCCAACTTCCGCTGATTCTTCCACTCGAAACAGAATAGCTTCTTGGCCAGCACAGCATGTGCAGTAACCATCAAACAGCCACTTTTCATCTGGCACCATGAGTGGTGCTGTGGATTGTACACATTCACAAACCTGGAGTTGCCGATTGTGAAGCTAGAACGCCCACCCATTACATAAAGCTTGCCCTCAAAGCTGCAAGCAAAGCAACCCCACCTTGGGCAGCGAAGGCTTGCGATTAAGGTCCACATATTTCTGTTGGGGTCATAAACTTCAACACTCGATAAGCAGTCACCATTAGAATCAAACCCACCCACAGCATATATGTTGCCATTAAGCTCGGCACAAGCAAAGTCATGGCGAGCAACATTCATCTTGGCTAATGTGCTCCATCTGTAATAAAAGATTAACTCTTATTATACAATTTCCTCATAGGATACTGTTGAATCAGATGAGGTAGTTGCTATAGTTCTTAGATATTCTGCGAGTCCAAGTAAAACCAACAAAATGCAACAATGAACAATGAAGCTTACAGTAATTATTTATTTGTGTTGATTTGAACAATCATTCAGAAGAATCAGACATGGAGATGCCTCATTAGTTAGTATACCTATGGCCTAAAGCTCATGAGGCCTGCTTCTTGACCAGATTGACACCCTGAGCTAAAGAAAGAATATTGTTCTTGAGTACATAATCAACATTTACTATTCCTGTGAGAAACATATCAAGTTGTATAGTCCACCCAGACATATTTTAAAAATGAGAGTGAAAAAAACCCAAATTCTCATTATAGTTTCCAGAACCATTTGCAAGAAGGCATATACTCTTTCATTAAAACAACTTAAGAAGGTAAGGTAACTTCAAAAATGACCCATTTTATTCTTCATGCCGTCATCACATTCATCACTACTGACATCAAAATGAAATATATCATCATAGAGTCAGTTAGATAACACTATATGATCTAAAAGATCCAATGGTCCTCTAGAAAGACAAAGCCAATTACCAGACCAAGCTCCTTTTAGCAACGTATATACACTCTAATTTCTTAACATGCTAAACTAACCAAGGTTGTTGATACCAATTAAAACAAGAGGCACTAGAAAACAAATTACAGTCAAAGTTTATTTAAGTCAAAGATTCCTTTGTTCAATAACACAACTAGGCAAGAATGAGAAAACATACACATAATATGATAAAGATGTATCAGATACCTGTTAAGATGAGAATCATACTGATAAACATCATTTGAAACACATGCTTTCCCAATGTCAACTGAGTAACCAGCAATAATGAAAAGGATGGCATCAATAACGACAACTCCAAACCCAGCTTTGACAGGACCAGGCATTGAGGGCAGCACCTTGCCTTTTTCCCCAGAGCCAACTAATACTTCCCAATGGTTCTCCCTTCCATCAGCATCACCAGTTAAGACATACACCCACTCCTCAAGCTTTCCAGCCTCCTTCCTTACAGCAAGGAACTCCTTGCTTTTAATGAATGACATCCATCTCTTACAAACAGCACCTATAACAGGGAGGTCTCTGCGGGGCACAAGCGTGAGACAGAACTTGGCCACATCATCAGGTAACCCAGGAATAACAGGGCAGTATAACTCCTGCGATGCTTGCAGGGTAAGGGCCAGATTAGTTTGAACTGGAACATGTAGTTGCACCTCCAAATCAACAAATCTTTTTCTACCACCAAGAAGGCCATGAATTCCTAAACTGGGCATTTTGAGAATGTTATAAATTTCCTTCCTGGCTCAATCAAATCCTTGAGCAACTTGTATAGAAATCAATAATGTTATAAAAAACAGCAATATAGAGAAAAGGATTCATGGTAACCATCATCCATAGGGATCTTGATAGACAAAGGTATAAAAGATGGCAAAGATTCAAAAAGCACAGGTGCAAATCCCGAGGATGTTTTCTGTTTTCTTGGGGATGTTCTGAATGCCATTCCACAGTTGCTGCTCTTAGTATAGCTCTTCCAAATCAATGTGCAGGCACTATGATCCAATCTGATGACATAATTCTTGTTCTCCCCCCAGAACATCACCCCAAAATCTGTGTAAATTTATCGAGAAGATAAAGTTGTTATTCATAGACACACAAGATACATAAATGAAGAAATATAAATACAGAGTGAGAGAGAGAAAGATAATTACCAAAGGCCATAAATTTTACTTATAGTTAACCAGCAGTAGAATCCATTCAGAATCAACTGAAAGAAAATGCAGAAAGGTATTGTCAATTTTTTTTGTTTACCCTTGAAATTCTTTAAAAAAAGCACTTCAGGTTCTACAGAAAATGCTTGCAAGCAGTAACACATGGCTATAGGTAAATGAATAACATAATGGGAATGCTCATGAGAAGTAAATCATGGTTGCAATTAAATGGATAATATAACAAGAACTACGTAACAAATGTTGTTTAATAGGTATAGAAGTTCAGATATTACATCTTTCCAGTACCTCATTGACCAAATGTACTGTGAAAAGAAACTAAAACTTTCTTCACCCAAAACACACATGCCCAAAAAAGTTATTCAAATTCTGATCAATCATCCAGTAGTCTATTTTAAAATGGTAGTCAACTCCAGCCAGCTTACTGATGTTAGAAACAGATAGTTAACTATTAATGATTAATGTAAAGCATAACAATTTCCAGCAAGTTCTACTAGGAGAGCCTTGTATCTGATAAAGCAGGTACCTATTGATATTTTATACAATTTCTCATTATTGAACTTGATGCCCCACTTTGAACATATGATATTCATAAGAGAAGATGGTTATTATGTATAACTTCAATATGGCAGCAAAATTGAGGAAAAGAAAGTATCAGAAATGGATGAATCAAGACTTTTCATCAAAAAGTGGCTAACTAAGCACACGCAGGCTTTTTTCTTCATAAGGTGCAGACCCACAAGACAGTATCTGGATGGAAGTGCAAATAACCCCTTTTTTAGAGTGCATACTAAATAATACAACAAAAATATGACCATTGATGGCAAGCTACACACATCTAAGACCCTTCTATAATTCAACGAACACAATAAATTTCATAAGATTATATCAGCAAATGAGTGATCCCTTGTTAAAACCGTTATGATATTCCTAACTGTAACTAAAAATGATCAGTTTATGCAAGAAGATGAATGCTGAGGAATGTCATATGATTTGACATGTAAGGAAAGGCTTCCTGTTTCTAAGAAAGACTCATCTAAGGATATGAAAAATCATAACTCAAAAATAGTGTTTACATTTAAAAACAATATTGTCCTTAAGTACACTGTCAACATCCTTTATTCCTCCGAGAAGCATATCAAGTTGTACAGTCCACCAAAGCAAATTTTAGAAATAAAATAGAAAAAAATAACCCATATTCTCATTATAATTCCCAGAACCATTTACAAGAAGGCCTAAACCCTTCGCTCAAACAACCTGAGGAGGTAAGGTAATCTAAAAAATGATCCATTTTATCCCTCATGTTGTCATCACCTTCATCACTCATAAGATCAAAAAGAAATATATCAACATAAAGTTAACTAGAGAACAATATATGATCTTAAGGATCCGATGGTCCTCTAGAAGGACAAAACCAATTCCTAGACCAATCTTCTTTAGCAACTTATATACACAGAATCAATATCTTAACCAAGCCAACTTAGCCAAGGTTGCTATTACCAATTGGGAGAGTAAACATAAGAAACTGCTTATATGTGAACAAATTTAATGTTCCAAAAAAAATCATTTTCGAAGGGCAAAAAAAACCAGGCAAGTTGTTGTTTTCCTTCTTATTTTTTCCTAAGAAAAAAAGGACTTTAATTTAAAGTGGAAGTATAGAAAGATAAAGTAACAACCTTAAGTGTGAAATGTAACATATGAAGATAAAAAACTTCAAATAGAATCTTATAAAGCAGCTTCCAGGATATGTTGAAGCAATTACTGGAAAATATTATATAAGCTTAAGCAACACCTGCCTCCTATCATACACTCAGCACCTCAAAATCGAAAGCTAGTCCTCCTTGTCCTGATCCCAATTCTTTAAAGAAATGCACCAAAAACACCGCAAAAATCAAGAAATATGACAAGATCAAAAGAATTAACAACAAAATGCATCCAAATCTAAAACAACTGGGGAAAAAGATGCAAGAATATGAACACACAACTTCAGATATTGCAATCAAAATTAGAATACCACACCAACCTTATCTTTATATATAATGGACATATAAGAACAAGGAGTAAAAAAATTAGCTTTCTAATCTAATCCAAGAAAACCGAATCCGCTCGAAAAATTCCTAAGCAACGAGGTGAAAGAAAACGAAAAAAAAATACCGCCTAGAAAATGGAAAAGAAAAGCAAGGTGAGATCAAACGAGGGTTTTCGGAGAAGAATCACAAGAGAAAAATCAAAACTTGGGGGCTCCGATCCGCAAGCGAGGAGCGATGCCAACGAAGAATGAGGGGGTAAGGCGATGAAATCTACCCGAGTTTGGATGCCAATCCGCTAATGGTATGAGCAGAGAATGCGGAAAGAGAGATGGAGGCAGCAGCAGAGGAAATGAAGGGGAGGAAACAGAGGTAAAAGCAGTGGGGAGAGCGGAGTATTTGAAGGGAAATGGGGAGAGAGAGAGAGTATAAAGAAGCATTTTAGTCAAAGGGATTTGGACATGCACAAAAAAAAGAATAATAATAATAATAAAATATATGATTGCATATTATAGTAAAATATATATATAAACATATTTATTATATAAATAATTTAATAATATAATGAAAAAGGATGAGAAGGAAGCCAACGAGAGCATATATTTTGAAGAAATGAGAGAATTATAAATATAATAAGATTCTCTTCTCTTTCATTTATATAATAAAAAAGTTCAATATCCTTGTAAGAAATTCAGATGTTTTTATAATAAATAAAAAGTTTAAATTATTTTAATATTTTTAATGCTCACATGATTTAATTAATTAATCAAACAGATTAAGGATCTAATTTTTTATTGGTCCAATCTGAGTTTTATAATTATTATTTATCGATCATTAAATCTCAGAGTCATTGATATTATTATTATTATTATAAGATAATTATTAATTTCATGATTTATCATATATGTAAAGTATTTTATAAAATGATTGTCATATAATATCCCAAAAGATTATTGCCAATGGATCATGTGGAGTCGTATTCAGATGTGCATACATCATACTGACATTATCTCATATATAATGTTCATAATTGGCACCCCTGTCCAATTTATATGCAAATATTTATTATTGCAATTATTACTATTATTATTATTATCATTATGAAGGTCTTGTTGGAGGATTATAGTTGGATAAGCTTATGGATCCAAAATGAGAATTCAGAATAGGTACCAAATTTATACACATTCCAAATATAAATTTAAATTCATGCACTTAATCTTAATGGATCCAATTTTGAGGATCCGTACGTGAATTTCGGGTCGGTTTTCATTAACAACGTTAATCAATGTCGCATTATGGATGGGTTGGTGGAAGATTGCCTTTTTAATGGGCTTCTAAATGTGGTTAACATCAAATCCGATACTAATTAACCCCTATCCACCTAAAATTTCCCATATAAAAGACACAAATCGATAAGCATGGGTTTGAGATGGATGATTAATCATCTGATTTAGGGGCAAATTGCAGCACAAATCAGTGATTTAAATGCCAAGCAACACGTCGTCAAAGCTGAAGATTAGGAATTACGGTAAGTGTGATGGATGTGTTGGGCTTCCATGACCTTATGGAGGAAGTGGGTCAAAATATTGCGGATGATAGGGGTTGTGATGAAGCTTGAGAGCAGAGATGTGGTCAATCATGACCTTATGAGATATGGTTGGGTGATATGTTAGATCAAGAAATAAAGATACGGATTATCTTTAAATGTTATAGTATATATACATGCACTGGTAGGAGTCTAATGTATTAGATTTATTTTTTTATTATATTAAAAAATTTTAACAAATGGGAAGAGTGGCATCTCTCTCTCTCTCTCTCTCTCTCTCTCTCTCTCTCTCTTTCTATATATATATATATATATATATATATATATATATATATATATATATATATATATATATATATATATATATATATATATATATATATATATATATATATATTTGAAGACTCAGTCAAAACACTATTCGTTTGATAGTAATGGAGAAGACTTTTCATTCCACAACCAAATCACAAAGACAATTAAAAAGAGACCAAATCAACTGTAGTTGAGACAAATCATTCCTATTAAATTTGTTAACATGGACTCAAAAGGATTTGATGTGCATGTGATGCAATATAAATTCCATGGTATAAACAAAAGAAACTAAAGTGAAGCTTCCATGTGTGGTAGGAAATCAAAGTTTAATGCAACTGTTTGCCAATTCAAAGAAAGCTGCAGCTAAACATAATTTTGTCTTTTTATAATAGTTCATGAATCATGTGATGTTGCATTCTTCCTAATCTTTGAACTCAAGGAGTAGGTTCGGTATATGGCTAGGATTTTGACACCAACTCTACTCAATCAATCAGCATAAAGAAAAGACTGCACTGCTTGTGGCAGATGAATCTTGTGGCACCTAATAATGAGTGATAGGCTTGAGATAAGAAGAGAAGCAACAGCAGATAAATCTTGTGGTGGTTGATGCAAACAGACAGGAAAGAACTAAGAGAACAAGCCAAGTGCTGATTCTTGTGGCAAGCAGTGGAGTGAGGGTTCTTGTTCTTACTTCTTTTGTATTTATCAGGAGCAGGATAGGAGTTGGTGGAGAAGCAAATCCCCCAAATTGTGGATGTTCCTTTTGCTGAATGCATGGAATATTTCTAACCAGTCAAATAAATGAAGTATTAAATATTTTATTTCCAAATGTTTTACCAAATCTTGAGGGGAGAGAGACAGAGAGAGAGCTTATGACCAAAGATAATATTGGTGTATGGAAAATTGTCTTGTAAGGAACAAAAATAATAGGCAAACAATATATAGATATATATAATCAAGAGATGGCTGAAGGATGAAAGTATTGTTCCATTTACATTACAATCTGCATGGCTGAATCATTTTTTATAAAGGAAAATATAGTTGTGACAACAAAATTTGAGGGATAAAAAGTATTTTCATGTGAATTTTTATGTTTATTTTCTTGTGAATTGTGGCCTGTGTCTTTGCAACCAAAAACTTCATCTTTTACTACACACACACACACAAACACCATGTGTCAGACAAATGGTTGCCAACCTGCCTGGGGAGGAAGAATCTGGTGGGAATTTGGGCCACCCAAATCACAAGAACCATTGGTTGAATGGAACATACCTCACCACATTCACATTGTTATCAGTATCATCATTAATCTTAATATGGTTCCATGATTGATTGATGTTTGTTAAAGTTTAATTACAAAATATTGAGAAAATGTGTGGTAAATTCATTCTTTCAAGAACAACAAGATAAGGACTTAAGGTTGATCCTTCACACTAATCTACAATTGCAAGGAGGACTTGCCTCCTAATATACCAACACTAGTAACTTGAGTCATGTATTTGATCACATCATTCTATCTATCCACTTGGACTCCTTTTATGAAGACCAACCATAAACATCTCTAAGAACTCCATCATAAGCTATTCTAAATCGACAAACCTACATGCAATTCTTTCATCTTTTCTCCATACCTTTCAATAATTGTTCTAACTCAGAAATTATCATGTGCTAAATTCATTCATTCATTCATTCAAGCACAAAAAAGATAAGAATTTGCGGTTGATCCTTCACACTAACATGCAATTAATTGCAAGAAAGTCTTGCTTCCCATTATACTAACATTAGAAACTGAAGTCATGTCATTGATCACATCACTGTTGTCTCAAGGCAATTTTGATATTTCATATACATTTAGCCAATGATTAATCGATATCTGAAACTTCTAAAGGATTGAGCTAATCTTGTCCTGTCTTTCTTTTCATGTGTTAAGCAGTGTTAGGCTATTCATTCCTACCTTTGATCGTCTGTTTCTTGACAGCAGATATGCTGGTAAAGCCGATATCCACTGATGAGCATATTATCGGATATTGATCACCACAACAAGGTAAATATCCGATAATATGCTCATCAGTGCTAGATTACCTGCTCCTACTTGATCTTTGTTGCCTTCTTCTTAGGAGCAGCAACAGCAGCATCGTTCAACTGTGGCATCGGGTGACGCTCTGCTTCGCTCGGATCCAACCATTTGAGGTGGTGGTGGTTAAAGAATTGCCAATTGGGCACAGTGATCAGCGCAGTGAGCACAACTCCACCAGCGTATGTAAACATCATCATTTGGAAGGAGCCGATGGAGTATCCGATGCCGAAAGCAGTGATCGTGGACACTACAAGAATGATCTGCATCAAAATAATGGCCAACTTCTGGCCTTGCCAATCCATCTAGAAACAAGAACCATTAGAGAAGATGTCTGATGTGATCAGATCAAAATTCTAAGCAGATTCTTTTGAAGCAAGAAGACCTAAAACGCAAAGAACCAAAATATTTTCCGATCCAAAAAAAGAGATATTATCGGGAGGAAAAATGTCAAAAATAATCGGATTTTGATCAATTGGACAAACAAAATGCCAAATTAAAAAGATTAACACGGACAAACAAAATGCCAAATTAAAAAGTAGAAACCTAATGGGTCGAATTGAGGAAAGGAACGGGGGTACAATGAGGGCCGGCAAAACCCTAACCCTAATAGTCTCCAGACAAAATAGTGAGGGCGATTGGGGATGGTAACGACATCGTCTGTTGGTTGAAATTTGGGTTAAGATCCATTTTAGCTCGTGATTTTGATCATGAACCACTTAAGTCTTTATGGTTTACTCGTGTCTAAAATAATCGCTATATTTTCAAGAACGTAGCATATAAGCACTGAGCTGTTATTGCCTAGCAAGGCGTTGTATACACGTAGCCTCTCCCATATTGACGACGAGCTCAGGAGCTTTTGATCCTACCTTAGGTAAATGTGCATCGATTAGTCTGATGCTAGGCATATAGTGGTCTCTTGATCTCTTCTTCTCCTCCTGGGCATCTTTGTCCTCATCGCCTCCCACTTCATCCTCTTTTGTGCCCTCTCCCACCGTGCTTACGACGTGGTGGTCCAGCTCTCCCTTACCTTTACCTCCGGCCTTTCCTACCTCTACCTCTCTACCTTCATCTGTCGCTATGACCTCTGTCGCTTCCTCTTTATCGACAAGGTAGACCTAAAATATTTTTTAAACTTAAATTATATATGTCATTATATTAATAGTTTATTATGAGTCAATATGCCAGATAAGAAAATTCTAAAATATATTAACTCAGACTTGACGGGAGGGGCTTATATACTACGTTTTTGAAAATATATGGGTTATTTTAAATATGAGTAAATCATAAGTGATTAAGTGATCTATGGCTAAAAATATTGGGAAACCTAGGGCGATATCACATGCACAGCAGAATAACAAAAAACAAAAATCTTATATTTTCACAGAAATAGTTTCTTATCGTCATGCGAGTACGCAAAAACTTGCATAATCGAAAAACTACATGTGTTAAGGGATGTGTGTTATATAGAGAGATTGTATATCCCTAAAAACCTGTAAATTTATGGGAGAGGATGAAGGAAGTCAACTGTCCTCCTTTCTAGCAATGATCCACATGGCAGGGGCTACGAAGATGCTCCTCAAATTACTACACAAACCTCCTCTTTATGCGCACCATGGGATCAAGAAGAGGTTGACCCTTCTTGTTGTCCACAAGCCCCAAATAGGGGTTGATGTATGAGGAGGAGATGAGAAGAGGAGAATAAGAGGTGGCAGCCAAAAAGGGTCTAGCCTATGGTATTTTGGTTCTCTCTTATTTATAGAGGTCCTTATAAACTTATCATAATTGATCCTGCCCTATTGGGTACTGGATTTTCATCCAACTACCCAAGCCACTTAGATTAATGAATTTCTACTCAATAATCTCTCATTGGCTTTTATTGAATATCATCAATAGGATCCAATAATTCAAGGGCTTATTGGATATCCAATAAGATAGAGGCTCCGACGGATATCTCATATTTGAACATCTACTCGTCGCAACACTTATTATATGTGCATGACCCTCTAGGCCTAATATCGAGCTGGTCGTGAGCTATACCGATCAAAACTCATTCTAGTTTAGTGAATTATTATCTCCATAATAATTCACTCGACTCATCAAGTGTGAGCATATTATGCCACTACGTCGAATTCCCTAGACAATACAAGGAAATCTAATCTATTGGATCTGTCTATCATTAGTTACCGTATACCTATAGTCTCTCATCCATCTAATATCTCAGAGATCGTATACCGGGATGGTATTATCAAGCTCATACGGTTTCTACTCGAGTATCACTCTAATCGGATTCTCTTAGAGAACTCTTTCTCTCTCAATTCAAATGACCATGGCTAGGAATTTATTTGGGATATTCTTCTTATGACATCGAGAGAGGATGAACCTCTATCGATACTTAATAGCTCTCGTAAGGTTGTCTCCCACTCTCGATGACCGATTGTGCTAGATTTGGAACTTTTAGGTTTATAAGTTTGACATCAAAGAATAGAGTACTCATACAATACATCCTTGGTGTCTCAAGTCTAAGGACCAGATACACTATTGTGACAACGGAATCGTTGTATGACAATGAGGTATCATCAACCATCCAACATTCCGTGAGTGGATCAATCAGTAAACTCATTCCCCAATGAGCACCTACACTGTATCCCTAGTGTCCCCATACAAGCAAATATGAAACCAACCACCTCCATTATATAAATGGGTATACAACATATTAGTCTATTGGATTATCTCGATATCCCTCTCTAGTAACATATGATCGGGATTATTTAGGGTCCGTGTTTAAAGGTGAATCAGTCTCATTATCATAATTTCATCACGATCTTATTCATGTTGCATAGATCCATGGACATCACAATATATGCAATATGCAAGATAAAGCGATAAAATATTAATAAATAATAAGCAAAAAGAGTGTGTGTCATATCACACATGTCGTCACTCACATGATTGGCTTGTAGGGCACCTATGACTAGTAGAAGATACCTAAGAGGAGGAAGAGGCACTAGGAGACCACTACATGCTTAGCATCGGACTAATCAATGCATGTAAACCCGTGATAGGACCAAAAGCTCTTAAGCTTATCGTTAGTGCGGGAGAGGTTACGTATGTACGATGCCCTACTAGGCAGAAGCAACTCGGTGCTACTGCTAGTAGCCGCTTCTACGATGATACCTCCTTCCGTCATTGATGAAGGTCTCAATATTTTTTTCTTTAAACTTAAATTACACATATCATTATATTAATGATTTATTATGAGTCAACAAGTCACGTAAGCAGACTATAATGTCTATTAACTCAGACTTAACGAGAGAGACTTATATGTCATATTTTTTTAAATATAGAAAGTTATTTTAGACACAAGTAAACTATGAGGGCTTAAGCGGTTAATGGCTAAAACCATAGGGGCTAAAATAAATCTTAATCCTAAATTATACGTGTTATTATATTAATAGTTTATTGTGAGTTAGACTCTAACGCCTATTAACTCAAATTTGATGGGAGGGATTTATATACTATATTTTTAAAAATATAGAAGTTATTTTAGATATAAGTAAATTATAATGACTTAAGAGGTCCATAACGAAAATCACATAAGCTAAAATGGACTTTAACCTTTATTTTTATTTTTATAAATATTTATCTCACTAAGTCGTATTTTTTTATACATCTAGCTCATGCCAAAAAAAAAAAAAAAAGAAGCATTCCTCAAATTGTCAATTAATAACCGGTAGGAGACTAGCTTGCAAGCAACTAAGTTATGTTTCACCAGGGAAGGTGAAATATACTTGTTTGCCCTCCAAATTTTGATCCACATAAATATAATTTTTTAAACAAAATAAAAAATATATTTATATTTTTAATATATTGTTGGGGAAAAAAGTTTGAGAATATATTTATATTTTCAATATGTGTTTAGATGAAATAGTTTGAGTGAATGTATAGTTATGAAATATTTTGAATGTTTAATAAATAATAAATAAAATTTATATTTTTAATATATATTGACATAAATATTATTAGGTAAAATTATATTTTAAAAGTTTATTAAATATTTTATAATGAATTTATTCTTCTAATATTTTTAATATTATTTTCAAATAAATACATATTTTTATGTAAATTAATAAGTAAATAAATAAATAAAATAAATGAATGTAATCTTATAAAAAATTTCATATGGTCCAAAGATATAATAAATAAAACTATAATCATATAAATAAATAAATAACTAATTTTACAAATAAATAATAAAATACTATCTTATAATAAATATAAATCACATTAATTTCTCACTAAGTCATTTTGACCATTATAATTTTCAATAAGCTTACAGGATGGATATTTTTAATTTTTAAAATATTACATTAATATCTTACAAATTCTAAAATATTAATACTATCCTAAGGTAACATTAAAGTTTGAACATTTTCAATGCTGCACTCAGATAAGATTCGATTTTGAAAAAAAAAATCAAACATCAATAGATATTTGAAATATGCATTGTGCGCTCTGCACATTTGAAATGTGTTCCAAAACATACTCAAATACTCTTACAATTATTACACACAATCAAGTTTAAGAACCATTAATCCTATGAAACTCGGGCAAGCAACTTGGGCAGAATGATGAACATCAAGCAGAAACAAGCAGAACAAATCCAAGAGTTACTTGTCACAAATAGTTGTCACATCATATGTTGCCATCGAGATGGGCACCAAGGTGCAGAGGCACTTGCAGTTGGATGCAGTGCATTACTACCTTAATGTAGTTTAGGAAACTGTACAAAATGACAACCATTTCAAAGTGGTGACCAAGGGTTATGTACATGGGTAACTGACAGGAAACAAAAAAAAGATAAGGCCTTTTCCTTCCAGCTTCAGCATCACTTAGTATAAACCTAGTTCAGAGATGTAGTTGGCATTAGTTTACTATGGCTTTTTTCTGGTCGTAAAGGTTTATGTAACATGAAAACACTATCTGAGAACTAGAGAAGATGACCGTACAGAAATGAGGAACGAAACTTGAATCAGCACGGCTTTATAGTCAGCTAAGCATGGAAGGATGTCCAGTCTGCAGCATCCTCTTAAGCACATCGGCATGCCAACCAAAGGAAGAGTCTGATGAACTGTGGAACACGTTGAGAAAAGGTGTCACCTGGAGATCGAGATGTGTGTAGAATTTATTTCACATAATGTACTTGGTCAAGTGATGTAACATGAAATGCATAAACAATTAGGAGGCATCACTAACAATCTAGAATCCCTTTCTTTTCGTTCATGGTATGACAGTCACCTTGGGGTTGAGATCTCATATGGATATGATACGATCTCAGAATTCTGCAGAGGAGGAATGTGGTCTTTCTTCTCGTTAACAAATTTTATAATTTGAAACAAGACTTCACGTAATGATGACTCCAAGGCAGCACATCTCGAATTGCTTTCTTCAAATACATTTTCTGAGATCATAAGATATAACAGGTTTGATTACTTAACAATAAAATGAGCAGCCATAAAAATGAAAAATTAGCGAAAGAGTCTTCCTACCTCCAGTAACCACATGTGCTTTGGTATTATGAGATTTACCATGAGGTTTAGGGCTTATGATATGCAAATTAATATACCACTGCTCCCAATAAAAGCGCTCAATTTTGTTTCCAAACCATGTTGCATGCTTGTTTTTGACCTCGTAGAAAGATATGCATACCTGCACAGTGGTATCAGTAAAAAGTTCAAAATATTAACCAAAATGAAAAAAATACAAAAGCCAGGATGATCATTTATCTACCTCCTAAAAGAAATCCTAACTAGTAAGAAGCAAGACTTGAAGCTTTTACCGTCCACATTGCATATAACTAAGTGGAAATATACACACATACAGGTATATTGATATTCATATGATTGAGAATGGGTAGCAATTTTTAGCAGAGCAACAAGAATGATTTTTTCTAGGTAGTGTTGCAAATATAGCAACAGCTAGAAAATTGGAAAAATACAAAGAATATCTAACATGTTAAAAAGTTAAAATAATACTGAATAATGAATCAATTTTTGTTGTTCCTGATGTAATACATGTTGATGGAGCTAATCAGATATATAACACTCATGTTCCCCCAGATCACATAGTTCTGAATAGATTAACCTAACAGTTCATAGTTTACATAATTTTGTGCACCGCAAGAATCAACATGAAAAATGAATATGGCATCCTTGCTGCATTTGTAAACCACAATACAAGAGAACAAATTGTAGCCAGCTATAGAAAAGCATAAACCTGGCTTTTCCTGTTTGGGTGTTTCTCTACCCAACCAATGAACTGGTTGATCTTTTCATCAATTTTCTTTTCTAGTTCATGATCTTCACACTGAACCTGTAAGGGAGCTTCAGGACAATGAGGCTATAACACACATTAATTGCAAAATGAAAGGCTTTAGCAGAGATGAGATGCATGCTGATTCCAATAAACCAGAATTGATGGTCATTTGCTGGTCAAACACAAACATAAACTAACAGCAGTCTTTATATGGAAGTTACATACATATCAGCAACGACACATCCCCCATAAACAATATATTCAAAAGAATGTAATATTGCATACACAAAACCTTTGGATGGATTGTTTGATAAAGAGAAGGCTAAGACAACATAGGCTGTTAAACTATAAACAAATTGATATATGCTGGCTGTGATAATAGCTACTGAATTGCCATCAAAAGATCACCAAGGAGAACTCTAAGACAATAATTTACATTTAACAACATACTCTAGAATGTTTTTTCTTATCAGAACTTAAATGTTGTCGCAACATGTCTTCATAGGCCTTTCAACTTTATGCCAGATTGGGAAATCATTTTTCTCTCCCGGGTTTTTTGCTTACTATTTTTTGACAAAACCATGTTTTTTATATCCACCAGATGAGTCTCCAAATAGATCCTAATAATCAAATACATCTCATCCATGATCTACAAGATATACAATGATAAAGCTTTCTTTTACATTTTTTTTACTGTACAGTTCCAAGGCTCATTGACAACCCCAAGCTGGATAATCTGTTACAAGAACCACTTCTTAGTTACCTATTGTTACTTTTCCATAGAGTTGGAACTAAATGGTTGTTTATTTTGATTAGCACTTCATATGTTTTCCTTGTTGAGATACACATGACGAGATTCGTACGATAATATATCTATCAACACAAACACCTTAAACAAGGACCTAGATACATCACATATAGAATAAATTAGAAAGAGTTTCTTATAGAAAAATAATTTACTCATTTTTAGGACTACGAAAATCATATCTAGAATGCCCACATTATCATCAGTTAGGTCCCTTCCCACCAAAAACAGGTAAGCTATTCCATAAACCTAATCAACCTTTCTAACTAAAGTCAAGATTCACAAAAGAAGGAATATTTTAAAACACAATAAATTCTCTCTGACTTATATAGATATCTGATGCAATCAGAGTCCAAGCATGAGACATAACAGTCCTTAAAGGCAACCATGATCCAAGGATTCATGAATCAAGTGTGGTTGAGTACAATCATTATGTTAAAAACTATCACATCTATGGATAAAGAAAATACGGGATTTCTAAGAACTTCAGAGTCTAAAAAGAATGTGTCATATATTCTGGTTTCTACTTTCTTTTGTCTCACTCTCCAAACTGATATTCTGGATGAGCATTTCACCTTAAAACTGATTTAACTAATTCATTTTAAGGGATGAAAGGAGTAAATGTCAAATCTCATGATAAGGATCTGAGTTTGTAGAAGAGTTCAATATAATATGCAACAACAAATTAGATAAGGAAAACACATTTGCAAAATACATGTCATGTTTACATTCTAAGTAGTCATCGGATCAAAAGCTCGTCCATTTGGCATCTTGATCAAGCTTTAGATAAGCACCTAAGTTAGACTAAAGGACTCCTGGGCATAAAAGCTAAAGTATCATATGCAATTATGCCAATATAGTTGTCTGGTCATTTTCATTATCAAGAAATCTCATTGAGGAACATGGTTACCAAGAGCTTGACACTGCATACTATTTGGGGTAAATGATAGATGCAAGGGGATATAAGAAAAATGGGCTATGGCAAGAAGATTACAATCATATTTATCAATGATCAAAATTTCTCACTTATGGAAAACTTAAAAGATGGAGAAGAAAGTTTAGAATAGGCAAATAAAATGCTCAAATATGTAATTAACTAAGATCTGAAAATATTCATATTAAAGAAAAGACAGCTGGTGAAGAATAAAACAGAGAGGGAGAAGTAAGATGGATTTGTAATATCAAATGTATCTCATGCCAATGTCAATTTTCAGACAGGTCTCCAGATTCATCTACAACCTTTAATCCCTTCAACATAATAACTCATAAAGCATCATACAAAATAACCACCCAGACACAATTACAAATGTATCTGAAGAAAATGGCAGTCTCAACTCTCAAGTAACCATAATGTAGAACCTTAAGCTTCTTTACAATCAAGATATAGACAAGCAAAAACAAGACAGGACCAAGAAATGTATAACTTGTACCATCAAAATCTATCACAATTTGTTTTCAATCTCATTTTATCAACCTATAATAGCCCATCTCCATAACCACATCTTGTGGCAGAATCATCCAATATAGATTTAGGAACACAGAAATGATGATCTCCTTGTTCTTAATGAATAACTGCATGACATACATAACGATTTGCCAAAAGTTTTCAAAATATGAAAAATTAACAATAGTAAGTAGGAATCCAGTAGATGCTAACATATTTCACATCAGATGCCCACTGTATTTCAGAAGATATTTGAAATTTACTAACAAAAATATTATATCCATAAATGAGGAGTCCTATATATCATCCTCGACAATTAGCAAAGATCTTCCAGTATAGTGACTCTAATTGCTAGACTCCAGAGCTTTATTGGCTTCTGAAAAAACTTACATAGGTGATATCGAACAGTTCACATTCAACATCCTTGGGCCGAACAAGTCCTAATGCTCTATGGAAGAGAATGGTGTGCAATATGCCTGCAAAAAGAACTAATAAATATATGAAAAGATCTGCAAGAATAGATAATCAGCATATGCCAAACAGATATTATGACCACATGCTCTAGCTTACTAAGCAGCAGTGTTTGCAATCTCGTGTATCAGTAGTATTTCAAAACACAAAAAAAGAAGTGCATAAGCATAATTAGAGGCCGAAAATTTATACACCACCATGGTTGCAAGGAAAATGGGGAAATTTTTTCCATAACCAAATTCTTAAAATAAAAATATACATAGAAAAACGTTTTATCTTTCCTATTTTCTTCTATATGGGTTGAAAAGATAGCAAAATGTTGATTTTCATCTTGGAAAAGCCGCTTAAAAAATGCAAAGGTGGGAAAACTTTTGCCTCTATTTTCCTTAGAAAATTCAGAAAACTAAAAGCTATTTTTTTTTTTAAGAAACCTAGAGAGCAACTTTAACATTCTCAACTACAGGAGAAGAGATTCTCTGGATGTCAAATGCTTATCCAGATTTTAAGAAGCCAAACACATTTAGGTAGAATCACAATGTAAACCCATTTCTCTATTGACAGAAAGGAAGTAGATGGGAAGGGGAAGGAGGTGGGGGTTGTGTGCAAAGATGTCACTCAAGGGGCAACAATATCCTGACAACTCTAATCTAAATTCGCATACATCATCTTGCAGATGAAACAGTAAGCCCTTTTCTGAAATATCTAAACAAACTTCAAATATTTTCATCCAATTTCTTCTTATTTGATACTAGCCCAAAATTTTCCAAAATGCAATGATATGTTCCTTGATCATTTCCAATAACAGTAGGCACCTGTCTTAATATCTGCCGCAATAAGTCACTAGCCATTTAAATATGACGTTAACCAGTTGCTTAGCATCAACCTCCTGATCAATTATTGGACTAGTAAGTTTATATAAAAGGTCTTATTCAATTTGAGATGTATTTGGCAATCATTTAATACTCACACAACTCGCCACTCTAACCATCCAACTCCTATTCTGATACTTATTTGAGCTCAATTCCTTCTCAACAAAAGATTATATATTAAAAGAGAATATATCCCTTAAAGAGCTTTTAAATTTATGGACCACATAATTCAATTATACATCTACTTTTCTTTTGCTTATATAGTTATATTATACTCCGAGAATTAAATCTAAATTCTGCTCATTCTCAAACCTATAGTTTGCTTACATAAATCTAATTAAGACTTTATCCTAGTTATGCCTTCATTAGTCAAAATAATTTCATCAAAAAATTGCACACTTCTTGGAATTCTGACATCAACATCAATATGACTAGTAATTATATTTATTATGAATGCATACCAGGTAAGCACGTGATGCAGTTTATATGGTAACAGGAACTCAAATGTATCAGCATTATAACCTGCTAATAACAATTTGAATCTTATTAACTAAAGATTACTTAAATACCTTAAATTTTATGGATAACAGAAGGATTAGATAAACTACAATACAATATTTTGTATATCCACTATTCTCCAATTTCATATGATATCATTATTAGATCTAATGATTAGTATTAACCATTAGATCTAATGACATTGACAAAAGTGGTTATCCCCCCCTCCCTTCACCAAACATACGCACACACACAAAAAAGAAACACTAGTAGCATTTTTGGTTGCATCATGTGTGGTGATTCCATGTTCAGTTTGACCCAGGTTGACACTTTTGAAGTATTATAGGTGGCTAAATCTCCAACAATACTGCCTTTTGTTTTATAAACCAAAGTGAACACCAGAAAATTAGGAGGATCATAACCAGATGATCCCAATGTCAAGAAAACAAATCTGTGGAAGGGTTAATAGAACACATTATCATTCCTTCTTAAACAAGCAAGTGCAGTAGCCTGATCCTATGGAATGTTTTCAATGTTTCAAGGAAAGTGTAACACTAGTAGAAACTCGTACTGGACAACTGGCGTTATTGCTTCTTCGCCAGAAAACAGAAGAGAAGAACCAAAAAGTTATTTGCAAAAGAAACCTGCTTGGTTAAATGTTTGCATATACTCCTAACCAAGAAGAAAGGAAGTTGTGAAGTTAGACCAATTTATCATTCATATGGAAAATTATGAATGCCTTGTACATGGCACAGAAGCATGCCAATAAGAGCCAGAATTGCACGAGATGTGGCATGTGTGACTCGTAACGTGCAACAGGATGCACGTGTCCCACCTCTGCATATGCGAGCATGGGAAAATAAGGCATCAGCACGGGCAACCAATGCGGCAATACGTTAATTTCCTGGACTCAGCAAGACACTAGTTACAAGAAAGAAAACAGGGAAATGTAATCAGAAAGGAATGCTGCATAGAACACGATAGTTAAGCACATTCCACCAATTAACATGAGCAGGAGTTGAACTTACAGCGCAGCACCTCTCTAATCTCTGGCGGCTCCACCACCTGATATTAATGATCGAAAAAAAAAGTTAAAAAGAAATCTAATTTCATTAAGAAAACATAAGTTTACTTGAAGAAATAGCCCTAAGCACCCGTAGACAAGAAGTTCAATGGAAATCACAAGGGAGGTCAAATCACACGAAGAAGATTCAAGGAACCATGATCAGTATATGCAGACTGATCCGAACTACTCGATTATGAGACTACGAGATAAGGGAGATCATATTGGATTCGAATTAGGGTAAAGAAAGAGGGTATCACCAGTTCTTTGAGTTGGCAAGTTTCGCAGTTCATGGGGGCCGCTTCTTCGCTTCGCACCGGACACAAAAGGATCGAGATCGTGATCAAAGAACAGGAAAAGGATCACGAATATGGGATTTCGGTGCTCGCCCACCTGGCAATTCTAGGGTTTCAGAATAGGCGAACGAAAGGGGTAAAGCGAAGGCGAGGACGATGCGATGGAGAGAGAGAGAGAGTATACCGTACGAGAGAAGGTGAAGTTGTTATTTTTAGCAGCAGCAGCGGAGCCTGATAACCAGCTTAGCGGACCCAAATCCGACCCGATAACGTGGTAAAGAGTCCTTTCGTTCGACCTGTTAAATAAGTGTACATCTTGTATACTGGTGTCCCATACAAATCCAATATTATATCGGATTCGGATGAACTGTTGAACTTTGTGTTCTCTTATCGGATTTTGTTTTGCGGATCCTACCAAAAGTAATCGAATAACAACAACCGTTCCGTTCGTTGGAGAAGTATACATTCCTTCGAGTATTTGAAATAAATTTTATAAAATAAAAGACATTATCCCATGACAGTTTAGTATTTCATTATTTATTATATGATCATGGAATCCTCCGTATCCAAATAATATGATAAGGGAATAATGTTCGACACCCACCGAAAGCTAATATGTGGCTAATTCTACTAATGCGGCTAGAGTCTCTTCTACCTCAGTTGACATATGCGATCAAGATTGGGGTTTGTTAAGTTAAATCTAATTGGCTGAGTTGGACATTGACTCTAAACCAATTAATACTTTATTTTATGTTTGTCTATTGTCAATGATCGAACCTACAAGATATTTAATCATGCAAAACTTTATTGAAAACATGCATGATAAAACTCTTTATTTATCTGGAAGTGCCGATTTTCAGATTATTTTTATACTCGTAGACATCTCGGAAATAATTTTACATATTTTTCCAACTTAGATACAATTATACTGCATCAAATCTAACTTAGATATGACAAACAATAGATAACATTTACGAAAACATTATGAATATGAAATCGAGATATCGACTATATGATATTAAATTGAAGGTATTAGCTATATCATTATTTTCATATCAAGATTAATAGGTAATTTTGGATTCTTAGAAAATAAAAAAAAAAATTTCTTGCATACGAAAGAAATTCTATAAATTATGATTTAGGTATCATATAAATATCACATGTTTCTTTATATTTTAATGGAGAGATGATGTGGAAAAATACTTGCAGACCTCTTAGAGTTTTTCTTCTACTGAATTTAGATAAAATAATATAAAAGATAAAAAATTCTATATTTATGTGAGAGTATGCATATGAAAACATATATATTTAAATTAGAAAAAAAAAATATAATTTTATATGGTATGATAAATAATTTTGTTATCTCCTTAGACATCGACAATACATGTCAAACTCTGCTAGCATTGTTTCATTTGTGATCAGAGGTGTGATAGTTGGAAGTGGATGAATAATGTTGTTAGCTACATCCATTCCCATGTTCACCGATGATCTCTACTTGATGGTTACAATAATAATAATAATAATAATAATAATAATAATAATAATAATAATAATAATAAGAATAATAATAATAATAATAATAATAATAATAATAATAATAAAATAAAAAAATAAAAATAAAAATAAAATTATTATAATTATTTTCTCATGATGATAAAATATATAATAGCACTTTTAAGTATTATTTGGGACTAATACTTTCTTTATTTTTTTTACATGATTTTATTTCAATAATTATGAAATATCTTCTATATGTTATTTGTTATTGGCCAATGGCTCAAGTTTAGAGTCCAATTAGAACAAGATTGCCTCCTCAGCGTACCCCTCAGCCTCCCACCCGTCTTGAGCTTGTCCTTTGGATGCCTCCATAGGTCGGGGTAAGGATCCTCTCCAATGGTCCTTCTAAAATGCAATATTTGGTTCCCACAGCAATGGTCGTCAATTGACGACCACGCCATCTGACCGCGTGGGGTCCAACAACGACTATAAGCATAAGCCGTTGGATCCTGTGTGACCGTTCGGCCATTTCATAGGATCCTTACATAATTAAAAAGAGTCGCTTTAACTCCCGTTTTCAAGTTGACCCATCGAAAGAAACAATTTGGCAGATCAGCCCTTGTTTTCCACATCACCCGCAAGAGATCCAATCGCAACATTCTTTTGTAAAAATCCTTAACCTTTCATATTTGCATAAGAACCTCTTAAGCCGAACCAGAAAGTTACGTATTTGACATAGTAAAAGATGTGAAATTGCATCCTTACTGCTGAAGCAAAGTCACAACCAATGCATTCTAATTTAACATTTTAAGGGCTTATTGACAAAATATGTTTAAAGAATGCTAAATTTGTAGGATTTTCTTTAATTTCTTTGTTCTTCTCAACAACGTCTTCAAATGCATTGTTTTAAATACAAGAATCTATCAAATAAAACAACTAAAGGGTATATGTGCAAAATAAAGAATGCTGAGATTTTGTTGTTGGGTAAAAACACGAATAAACTTTAAATTAGGTACCTCATTGTAAGAAGCCCAAAGATAAATGGATTATGAAGTGGGAGAGAATGGAAACCCTACGAGGTCGAGGAGGAGGAGGACGAGGAGGATATGCCGATGGATACAGCGGCGCTATCGCGGATCGGGCTGGCGGGGCTGGCGGTGATGGGCCAGAATCTGGCCCTCAACGTCGCCGAGAAGGGCTTCCCCATCTCCGTCTACAACCGCACAGCCTCAAAGGTCGACGAGACCGTCTCCCGCGCTGCCACTGAGGGCGGCCTCCCCCTCTCCGGACACCGCTCCCCGCAGGACTTCGTCCTTTCCCTCCGCCGCCCCCGCGCCGTCGTCATCCTCGTCAAGGCCGGCGCCCCCGTGGACCAGACCATCGCCGCTCTCTCCCACTTCATGGAACCCGGCGACGCCATCATCGACGGTGGTAACGAGTGGTACGAGAACACCGAGCGCCGCATCCGCGAGGCCGCCGCCCGGGGCATCCTCTACCTGGGCATGGGCGTCTCTGGCGGCGAGGATGGCGCCCGCCATGGGCCTTCCCTCATGCCCGGCGGCTCCCTCCAAGCCTACCGCAACGTGGAGGACATCCTCACCCGCGTCGCTGCCCAGGTCGATGATGGCCCCTGCGTCACCTTCGTTGGCGAGGGCGGCGCTGGCAACTTCGTCAAGATGGTCCACAACGGCATCGAGTACGGTGACATGCAGCTCATCGCCGAGGCATATGATGTGCTCAGGGTTGTCGGTGGGCTGTCGAATTCCGAGCTCGCCCAAACGTTTGGCGAATGGAACCGCGGCGAGCTCGAGAGCTTCCTCATCGAGATCACTGCTGACATCTTTGGAGTCCACGACGAGCATGGTGGTGGAGAGCTCGTCGACAAGATTCTAGACAAGACCGGGATGAAGGGGACGGGTAAGTGGACGGTACAGCAGGCAGCTGAGCTCTCGGTTGCTGCGCCAACCATCGCTGCCTCGCTGGACTGTCGATACCTTAGCGGGCTTAAGGAGGAGAGAGAGGCTGCCTCCAAGGCTCTCGAACAAGCAGGCATCGGCAGAGGCGATTTTTCTGTAGGCCGATCTATCGACAAGAGACGCCTGATTGATGATGTCCGGCAGGCACTCTATGCCTCTAAGATCTGTAGTTATGCCCAAGGGATGAACTTGCTCGGAGCTAAGAGTGCAGAGAAGGGATGGAACCTGAATCTTGGGGAGCTCGCAAGGATTTGGAAGGGAGGGTGCATCATAAGGGCAAGGTTCTTGGACAGGATCAAGAAGGCTTATGAGCGTAACCTAGGGCTTGCAAACCTGATTGTGGACCCAGAGTTTGCAAGGGAGATGGTGCAGAGGCAGGCGGCATGGAGGAGGGTTGTGGGACTTGCTATTGAAGCTGGAATCAGCACGCCAGGTATGTGTGCCAGCCTTGCGTACTTTGACACCTATCGCCGAGCAAGGCTGCCGGCGAACCTGGTGCAGGCTCAAAGGGACTACTTTGGGGCACACACCTATGAGCGAGTCGACCGCCCCGGATCATTCCACACAGAGTGGTCCAAGATTGCGAGGCAGAGCAAGATTGGTGCAGGGATCCTTAACTGAGGTGATCTGGTTTTATCTGTTGGCATCAGTAAGCTGATAAAAGAAATATTCTCTGGATGATGTTGTGTTATTGCACATTCTAGGTAGAACTTTGTTGTTAATAAAAGGTGCATCTGCAGAGATCTGCCTGCAAAGAAGAAATGCTGGTGATGTTAGGTGTATCCAATGGTGTGGGCTCTGATTGAATGTTGTTTGCCATTTTTTTTTCTCATGGTATTGTACTTGCAATTTGATTCTGTTTTGTGCTTCCTTTTCATATGCATGTTGGCTTTTGTTTCAGCATTATGTTAATTTGCTTCTGGTTGCCCTAAAAGAGTAGAGAGCTATGCAATTGTATTTTGACAAGATATGCTGATCATTTAGTTACATTAGAACCTCATCTTTAGAATATTGTTTGGTTTATGTTGGTAAAACTTATGTTTGATTCTGTCCAGCTACATTATTTTTTAAAGTTCCCATGTATTTTGTTTTACAATCATCTAGATAATAGGTTATTGCAAGTTTGCATCTGTGTCTTATAGGTGGCACATGCTGTTGACCCTGCTTATAGCAATTTTAGGATATTGGCTTTCTTCTTGTAATTGCTTGAATGGGTGGAAAGTAAGTTTGTTACTCTTTACTCATTCTTCTCTAAATTAAGAATGGATGTATTAGTTGAGATTATGGTGATTGAAATATGATCTTCAACTTAGGTGACATTTGATTTCTCTAGACAGAGGTTGGGTATGGTTAAGGTAGTTGAGGATTCATAGATTTAACCATAGTAGTTTTACAAAAGGCGGACTTCATTAACACAGTATCCAGAAAAGGGGTGTAACAATGCCTTCGTGGTTTGTCTCATGGCAAGAATGGTACCCATCGACTGTTGGCATAATGTTTGAATAATATGTACTGTCTGACATGGTTGTCATGCATGAAATGTGCAACCCATGATTCATCATACTAAGCAGATTACAAGTAGCTGATATTGAGACTCAAGCAAGAAGAACAAAGCATATTTATGATATTTGAATTCCTGCAATCCAGTATTGTTGTGGGTCTTTTTTCTCAGCAATATTGTATAAAATGATTTCTATTGTAGGTTGAGAATCAAGCTTTGTTTTGTTACTTGGGTAACAATTTGTTTGATAACATACTATCAAATTTCATTAAGCTTTAGTATACTTTTTATGCATTGATGCAGTCTGCATGTTGTACTTGTTAGCTGCAAATAACTTGTTTTTGGTAACCAATGATAACTTCACTTGCCATACCCATAGTTATAAATATGACGCTTTAGTCCAAATCTACAAGGTTAGCCCTCTTTTGCTGTTGGACCATGTACTTTTTCCCGACAAAGTGATTCACCATTATCATGTGTGTGATACCAACAATGACACAGTTGGCATCCCATCATTTGAATGACAGGTGGTTGTTTTTCTCTATCCATTGTTTGACTTCGATCTTTCTTCCTTATCGTGCAGTAGAAGTGAGTGCTTACTAATTTATAGAACTCGGAACACAAGGTTATTGGTTCTTGATGTTTTGCTTTGTCCTATGGCAAATTGCTCACTTGATGTTGATATAATAGTTCTCTTATTGTAAATTATTGTACCTATCTGTTCTTTCTTTCATTGATTTCCTTAAAAGATGAGGATCAGTCATTAAGTTTTTGGCCTTCATCGTCCAGTGGTGGATATTGAAGCTGCTCATCAATTGAATGGTTTGATTAGGAATTGCAATATTTTCTGTTCTGGACTGAAAATGTTCAGCACCTGATTTCTTGATTCGGCGTGGAATGTCATTTAAATTCCATGTCCATCTGTAAACAGGTATTCTAACTTTATAGGGGTGGATATTTATGATGGTCAAGCTTCAGTATTGTGCATGATTCCCTGTTGGGACAAAGACATACAGCATTTATTTATGTAAGTGTTTTCCTGATATTTCCTTTGATCTATTTCCTCTTTTATTCTATTGCTTACTCTATTGCTAGCATGAAACTGTCTCACTTTACATTTCAGAACCATACACCGTAGCCTTTTAAGGCACATTTCTTTGTCATAACAATAACTTTTTCTTTGAAGTTCGTGATTTGCAGGAACAACAAGCACTTCAGAATCGAATTAGTATCATTAGATTGAGCGATTGTACCATCCAAAGTATTAAGTGGTGATATCATCAAGTATTGGTAATTGTATTATCAATATCATGAAAATCCGGGATGAAATATTTTTTTATTTTAATTTAGAAACCTTTGGGGTCTAAAAATATCTCATTCCTTTCTAAATGAAAGGACAGCAGTACTGAGATATAAAAGTATTGTAAAAGTGTTAAGGGTCATTCTTTTTTTTTTTTAGTTCTTTAATTATTAAAGAAGATGTGTGAGGCTTGTAAGGATTGTCTTATAAACTCGTGAAAAGAAGAAGGTGGTTGGTCTTTGTCTATTGAAGGAAGATCATTAGTGGACGTCGGTGATCTCGATGGAGAAGGAATCAGAAGTGGATATAGGTCAAAATGATCGAACCACTATAAATCCGATGTGTTCTTTCCTTACTATTTTCTTTCATTGTTTAGCTGCACTATATAATTTACATTTACTCTAAGTCATTACTTTCATTACTTTTCGATATAGGTTTTGTCGAAACTATTTTATCGAACAAAAATTTTCAAATTAACGTAATTTTTATCGTCGCACTAATTCAACCCCCCTCCCTCCCTCTCCTTTTTAAGTGCTAGATTGATCTTAATAATTGGTTTCAGAGTAAGGTTACTCTCGATTTGATTTAAAGCCTAAGAGAGATGGTTTTTATCGACAATCATAGGATCATTCTATTATACGTCCTCTCATGTTCAATGGAATAGATTATACTTATTTGAAAACTAGAATGAGGATTTTCTTAATTTTTATGGATTTTGAGTTATGAAATATTGTTGAAAACGAATTCTTAATCTTTATGGATTTTGAGTTATGAAATATTGTTGAAAACGAATTTCAAAAGTTTTTTTTTTCTAATGAATGATTGGAATGATTTTAGAGAAGAAAATTTTCTCTTTGAATGCCAAAGCTATGAATGCTTTATTTTGTACATTAGATAAAACTGAATTCAATCGAATTTCTATTTACGAAACGACTTATGACATATGGCATACACTTTGAAATCATACGAGTAGAGTTAAGGAATCAAAAATCAATATTTTAGTTCTTAGTTATGAATTGTTTTGCGCGAAACCAAACGAGACCATTGGAGATATGCACACTTGGTTTACGGATATCGTCAATGGTCTAAAAGCATTTGGTAAATATTTTTCTAACTTTGAACTTATTAACAAGATATTAAAATATCTTTCAAAGAGTTGAGTTGAGATCCTAAAGTAATTGTAATTCAAGAAGCCAAGGACTTGAATAACTTTTCACTCGAAGAATTTATTGGATCTTTGATGACCTTCAAAAGAACTTGAATAATCGTAATGTTTTTCGAATTTTGAGCTTATGAACAAGATATTAAGATCCCTTCCAAAAAATTACGATCCGAAAATAACGACAATATAAGAAGTTAAAGATCTAAACAACTTTGGTCTTGAAGAACTTATTGGGTCATTAATGACCTATGAAATAACGTGCAAGGTACATAATGAACTGAATGAACTTGAGAACAACCTTTGGGTCATTAATGACCTATGAAATGACGTGCAAAGTACATAATGAACTGAATGAACTTGAGAACAATCTTCTAAAGAAAATGAAGGATTTGATACTTGAATTCAAGAAGACCACTTGAGCGAAAGAGTGATGATAATATAAAACTCCTCACAAGTAAATTTATAAAATTTATAAAACATGAAACTAAGAATAAAAGTGAACTTAAAAAAAAAGTTGCCAAAGAATAAGAAAGCATTCAAGGTGACTTGGGACGAAACGAGTGCATCCGAAGACGAAGAGCAAACCAATGAAGATGAAGTGGTAAACTTTACTTTGGTGACTCACGATAATAAGGTAAACAACTCAAACGAAACTCTTTTATTTTATTTTGAAATTACTTGATGCATTTATCATGAGTCATTTTTAAATTAAAAAATATATATAAATTGTTAAAAAATAAAAAAATAAGGTCATGCCTATATAGTAATTTTGAAAAAGATCATGATAATTACATGTTTTATGATAATACAATAAAATGTTAGATATAAATCTAATGCTTGTACACCTAAAAAAAAAATAATTATATGTATGTTTTAAAGAAGTAATAATGAGTATCTTGATGATTTCTATATTGCTTTTTGATGACGATGCATGACTTTTGTATGGAACGCTTGATGTTTTTTTGTGAGGAATTTGCCTTTGGTTTTTTATTTTAAACATGATGCATAGTTTTAACATAAGAACAAAAATTTGGGCATGTTAATATGAAGTCAATCACACAAATTGAAACTAAAGAAGTTTATATATCTTTAAGAATCATTCAACATAATGTTAAATGAATTTTTCAAATCTAAGAAAGTGATTTTGATGAATTTGATGTTTTTACGATTTAAATTTAAATTAGTTTTATCTGTATTATAATCTTGAATTCTTGGAATCACTTGAGATTTATTTTTATGAATCAAGATCCCTTACTCTTTATTCTCTTATGACTCTTGCATTTTTTTAAGAGAATACTTATCTACTTGAATCGAGATCTCTTCTTTATACTCGATTCTTCTTAGTATTTTCTTAAGAGGAGATTTTCTATATGAATCATGAAAATTCTTATGTATGAATCAAAATTATTTATTTGTTCTCCTACAATTCTTTTGTGATTTACTAAAGAGAATATCTTTTTTGGAATTCATGACTTAAGATTTTTGCATACTATTTGATCTCCTAAGATTTTTTTTAATTATTTAAGAGGAGATTTGTCAAAGTGAATCATAGTTTCTCTTAATTTCTCATAATTATAACTTAAGAATTCTTTTTATAAATCAAGATTGTTTGCTATGATTTTTTTTTCGCTATTTTACTTATCCAAATCAACCGTGATATGTCACTTGACCTTTTAAGGTTTATGACTTGAGTTTTATTATGTAAAATTTCTTGTATTCATGAAGTATATCTCATCACCAAGTTTTTCTTGATATCCTTCATGTGATGATATGAAATTATGTAATACTCATGATATTATGTTGATGCATACAAATGAGAAGTTATGATCATATATGATAGGATGTAGTGTAATTTGACAAATTGATACTATCATGATATGAAATATTTATGATTTGGAATAATGCATGCAATACCTATGATTTTATTATGATGATATGATGTATTATATATGATGCGAATCATGATTAAAATTTCTTTGACTTGAATTCAATGTTTATCTCAATTATGGTATATTGAAATAAGATTGATACTTTATTTTTGTCATGATGTGAAAATTGATATAAAGGAAAAAGAATTACAAAATTGTATTCTTCCCTTCTTTTTGAAAATAACAAAGGGGGAGCAAAACTTGCCAGATTACTCAACTCAAATAGAAGAAAAAAGTTGCTATCGCAAGAAAAACAAATATGCTAAACTTGCACATCTCTAAAAATTGCTCGCTTGCATGTTCAAAACTTGCTAGCTTGCATATTTAAAAAAATTATTGTTAGATTACATGATGATAAAACTTGAGATTATATTTATAATGCAATGATTTGAAACTTTCTAAATGCACTTCTTCTTTTTGTTGATGACAAAGGGTGATGTATTGAAATTTTAATTATGCATAATTTTATGTTGCTTGGACTCATGATTAAATTTCCTTTGACTTGAATTCAGCTTGAATTTAAGGTTCTATCAATATGACATATTAATAGGGGGAGTTAATGTTAACTCCATCATCAATTAGTTATCATCATCAAAAAGGGGAAGATTGTTGAATCTCGGATTTTGATGATGAAACCAATTGATAGTGTTTATGATTTGATCTGCGTTTTGAGTGACGCAGGAAGCTTCGATTAATGAGAGACAAAGTAGGAAGAATCATATTGGGCCGGAGAAAAACATGTCAAAAGATTGGACGTCGCACCGAAGGATCGGTCAATATATCGACAAAAGGCTTCAGTCCAAGAAGAGCGGATATTATACCAAGGAAATCAGAGTTGCGGAGGTAAACTAACTAATTAGGCAGTATGCCGCAAGAGAGGACGATGCGTCGAAGAATCGGACGAAGCATCGATGAACTAATGACATGCCGGATAATATTTGATTAGCTTAGTAATAATTGTCTAGATCAAAGTGGGTTTTAAGTGTGCAGGATTAACTACGATAGCGATCAAGGCATAAAGCAAAATGAAGTCCCGAAGTCAAGAACGAGATTTCGTTGGGAGTTCGAGAGTTTGTCGGAAGTCCGGACGTTCGTCAAAAGTTCTATCAGAATTAACCGAGCAGTCTAGGAGCTTGCCAAAGAAGCTCGTCGGAACTCGCCAAGAAGATGGTCATGAAGTCTAGGAGCTTTCCGGGAGTATGTTAGAACATTACCGAGAGATCGTCGGAAGTTCATCGGAAGATCGTTAGAAGCTCTCGGAAGAAACCTAGACTTACGGATTTATTTAACTTAGTAAATGTCTTAAAATTTATAGTTAGCACATAATTGGGTAGGAATTGGGCCAATTTAATTAGAGGTCAATTGGGCCCAACTTTGAGCTGTGTTGGGCCAAGTGCAAGGCCCAAACAGTGACCCAACAGGTGGCACTATCGTGGCACAGTCTCCAAGACTATGTCAAGCGATGGTACCGCCAGATTGGGTGGTGGTACCTCCCAATAGCAATGTTAGGTGGTGGTACCGCTAGTCTGGGCGGTGGTATCGCCCAAACATAGTCTTCCAAGCGGTGGTCCCACCTAGTGTCAGTACTGTAAGCGGTGGTACCGCCTAGCACAAGCGGTGATATCGTCAGGACCCGGGAAACCCAAGATGAGACTCTTTTAGGCTCCAAGTTTGAATCCACTTGAGGCTTATAAATACTCATCTCATCCTTGGTTAAAAAATACAAGAATTGATAGCAAAAATGTAGAAAAATACAATTGTAATCTTATGAGAACTCCTCTCAAAAGTTCTAAGTGTTAGTGTGGCTTAAAAAAGAAGTAAGTGGGGGTGTATAGGTTCTCTCCTGAGCCTGCAAAAGGAGAATAGAGTTGTAAAGAGGTAGTTGGTCTTCGCCTATTGAAGGAAGACTGATAGTATATGCCGGTGGCCTCAACGGAGGAGGAATCGGGAGTGGATGTAGATCACGATGATCAAACCATAATAAACTCGATTTGTATATCTGTTTTGCTATTTACTTTAACTACAAACTATCATACTTCTTCATTACTTTTGCTACACACTTTTACGAATATGTTTCAAGTTAATATCTTTCCAAAATCGATTTCAATGAATGAATATTTTCTGAAATCGAGGTTTTTATCCGCTGCACTAATTCAAACCCCCTCTTAGTGCCAACTCGTTCTTAACAGTTTGAACCTTTGACGTATCGCTTGATCCATCGACAAGTTGACTCCTGCAACTTTCGATCTTGGTGCAACGTCCGATTCTTCTGGCTCGATGCTCATTTTTTGATTCCGGCTTAACATATGATTCTTCTTACTTCAATCGTTTTATCTTTTCTGATCGAAGTTAGTCCTGCATCATTTTTCTCAAACAATATATTAGATCGTAAACTCATCAATTGATTTTATCGTCAAATCCAGGATTCAACATTGATATGATCTGTTACTATATGGATTCCAATATACGACGAGTGTAAAACATTTTCTTTAAGAAGATCATATTGGAAGTGACTTGGCTTCATATAACCTTGTTAGAGTATTCGATCTCCATTGTTATTGTTTTTATTATGATATTGGATAAAACTCTATCTATCAATATCGGGTATAATGTAGCGATTGTATTGTCATCCATCTCCTCCCACTTTTTGTCATTTGTGAAATCTTTGAATCTGTCTTTAATTACCGTTAGACAATTATCCTTTGTTAGAATTATCATTATCTTCATCTTTCATAGGGAAAAATTATTTCATTGAACTTTTTGATCTCAAACTTTATTACTATTATTTTACTTTTACTTGATTTGCATTCCTCCTTAAATTGACTCCCCCAATTTGTTCTGAATAATAATTATGTAACCTTTAATTTTTTTGAACCTTTGTCTCTGATATTATTATTTAAAAAGAAAAAACTAAAGCTAAAAACGATCGATAAATAGTATCAATCTAAAATAATAAAATCAAATATAAAAAATAATTAAAATAATAACACCAATATATAACATGATAAAATTCTCAATTGGTTGAGGGAAATATTCATGGCCAAACTAAAATGTATTCATCGTAAAAAAAAAGTAAATAAAAATTTCTCTCTGATACAAGAAGAAACATTATATCTTCTATCTTGTAATAGGAGAAATAGAAATATAAAAATTCACAGAAGGGATAAACCAAAGAGGAAAGTACAAAAATAATTTTCTCTCGTCACTTTTTGTTTTCTCTTTTTTTTTCTCTATATTCCTCCTGGATGGATGAATCCTTCCTTCTACATCTTATATGATAGAAATTAAGCGAAGAAGATAGAAAGATAGAAATTGTAGAAGAAACTATGAAATGTATAAGATATAATTGTCTAATGCATTTTGATAGTGAGTTCTTGACAGCCATTTATACACACTCAGTAGGGAGGTTATACACATTCAGCATGGAGGATTTTTCTCAACTGCTGAGAGATTTCCTCAACTGCCTTGAGGAAATCTTATCTGCTTCTCAACTGCTGAGAGATTTCCTCAACTGCCTTGAGGAAATCTTATCAGCTTATCATGCCCCCGCAAGATTGAGCTTCCATCAAGGATGCCGATCTTGGACCGATGAGATGAAAATAGTTTACGGGCGAGAGGCTTTGTGAGTGAGTCGGCTAGTTGATCTGCTGTATGTACATGAGAAACTCGGAGTTGATGTCTGGCAACTTGATCTCGCACAAAATGGAAGTCGATGGCTATGTGTTTCATGCGGGAATGGAACACTGGATTGGCACATAAATAAGTAGCTCCAATATTATCACAATATATTGTAGGAATAACCGTGGAGTTGACGTTGAGTTCCTTGAGCAAATTTGTGACCCAATTGAGTTCAGCAGCGGCGGTGGCGACGGCACGGTATTCAGCTTCAGTTGTAGATCGTGCAACCGTCTTTTGTTTTTTAGAACTCCAACTGATTGGAGTAGCTCCAAGGAAGACAATGTATCCGGGCGTAGATGTTCTATCATCAAAGTTCCCTGCCCAATCAGCATCAGCAAAGGCATGGAGATGGAGTGAAGTATTTTTGCGAAGAAAAATGCCATAATTAAGAGTCCCTTTAAGATACCGCAAAATTCGTTTGACCGCAGACCAATGCGTAGTAGATGGTCGATGCATGAATTGCGATAACTTATTGACGGCAAATGAAATATCTGGACGGGTGAGAGCCAAGTATTGTAAGGAGCCAAGGACTTGTCGATACTGAGTCGAATCTGTAGCAGGACTTCCATCACATAATTTAAGTGATTCACTGGTAGAGAGAGGAGTTGTAACCTCTTTCGCATCCTGCATGTTTGCCTTTGATAATAAATCTTGAATATACTTTCTTTGTGATAGGAAGAGACCTGAAGATGTAAATGTTGCTTCCACTCCCAGAAAGTAGCTTAAAGTTCCTAGATCTTTGAGGGAGAATCGATCGGCCAAGTGCTTTAGAAATGCCTGAGTCTTCAAAGGATCATTTCCTGTGACAATAATATCATCCACATATACTAAAAGATATATTATGCTTCCATTGTGCTGGCAAATGAATAACGAGGTATCAGACTTTGAATTCATGAAGCCAATTGAGGTCAAAAACGAGCCAAGCTCGTTATACCAAGCCCTTGGAGCTTGACGAAGTCCATAAATAGCTTTTTGAAGTTTGCAGACATGCCTCGGATATTGAGGATGAACGAAACCAGGAGGTTGTTGCATAAAGACATCTTCAGTAAGTGACCCCTGTAAAAAGGCATTGTTAACATCCAATTGTCGTATGTGCCAGCCCTTTGAGATAGCCAAACTCAGGATAAGACGGATTGTTGTGGGTTTAACAACGGGACTAAATGTCTCTGTGAAGTCGACACCAGGTCGTTGATGAAACCCTTTGGCGACTAGACGTGCTTTGTATCTGGCAACGGATCCGTCTGGGTTCCGCTTAATTCGAAAGACCCATTTACACCCGATGATATTTTGTGTGTGATGAAAGGGTACTAAGGTCCATGTAGAGTTATGGAGGAGAGCATCATATTCGTCACACATGGCTTTACGCCAGTGAGAAGATTTTTGAGCTTGAGTGATTGTAGTGGGTTCACTGGCCTCAGTGGAGGAATTTGTTATAGCATGTAAGTCAAGGACTTGACGTGGTTTGAAAATACCACTTTTGGAGCGTGTTGTCATTGGATGTCTAGGGGGGGTGGAAGTGGTAGATTGTGTTGGTGGTATAGCCGAGGGCGAGTCACTATCATGGACCGGGTCAACCGTCGGCACAACAATGTCACTAGATCTAGGAGAAGGTAAAGCCAGTGGCAATGTTGCCGAGGGTATGACTTCATTAATAGGGGAAACTTGTGAGGAAGGGAGTGGAGGAATAGAGGGAGTGAGAAGCTGTTGAACTGGAGTAATAGTAGTATGTGAATCTTGAGAGTAAGGACTGAACGGTGTCATTGGAGGTTCGTGTGATGAGATCGAAGGGATATTCCAGTGATGTATGTTTATCGAAGTAGTTTGCATGGTAGGATTATTTTGAAAAGGAAAGACAGACTCCTCAAATTTAACATGACGTGATATAAAGACCTTTTTAGTTTGGGGTTCATAGCATCGAAAAGCATTATGTTCAAGAGAGTAGCCTATAAAAGTGCAAGACTTAGATCGTGGTGTTAGCTTATGTGACGCATAAGGACGGAGCCATGGATAACATAAACAGCCAAAAACTCTGAGTTTATGAAGGTTTGGAAGTTTGTGGAATAATTTTTCAAATGATGACTGGTATTGTAAGACTGGAGTGAGCATACGATTAATGAGATAAACTGCAGTTTGAAAAGCTACTGACCAAAAAGATGGTGGCATGGATGCTTGATGTAGAAGGGAGAGACCAGTTTCAACGATATGCCGATGTTTGCGTTCGGCAGAACCAACCAATTGGGGAGTATGTGGGGGTGACTTGAGGTGTTGTATACCACAAGCAGAGAGACAGGATGTGAGGGCTTGATATTCGCCTCCACCATCAGAGTAAACTGTTTTAATGGAAGATTGAAAAAAATTCTCGACCAACTTTCGAAAGTTGGTAAATACAGTAGAAACATCAAACTTATGATGGAGAGGATATAACCATGTGTACTTAGTAAAATAATCTACAAAAATGACATAAAAACGAAACTTGTCAAAAGAAAGAATTGGGGCAGGGCCCCACACGTCGGTATAAATGATTTCAAATGGTTTAGAGCAAGAAATGGAGGTTGTCCCAAAAGGAAGTTTATGACTTTTATTGCAAAGACAAGCATCACAATGATTAATAGTGCTATTGATTTTCAAGGTAGGAAGAGAATAACGAGAAAGTAATTTTTATTGAATAAAAGGGGAGGGATGACCAAGACGACGATGCCATACATCAACTGGAGCTGCGATTGAGGAGTGAGCAGTAGGAAGGGTAATTTGTGAAGTGGATGGCCACTCATAAATGTTGTCTTTGTTCTGGCCCTGGACCAAGGATGCCCCCGTGCTCAAATCCTTGACAAGAAAAAAGTTAGGAAAGAATTCAATTGATGTATTATTTTGTTTACAGAATTGAGAAACGAAAATGAGGTTTCTTTTAATGTTAGGTGCACACAAAACATCATCGAGTGTAAAGGTTATGGTAAGTGAACTAAGCGTTGAGGAACCAGAATGAGTAATAGGAATTCTTTTACCGTCACCGATGATGATATCTTCATTTTTCGTCATAGTTGTTGTGGATGGACAAGTTTTGAAGATCAGAGGTGATGTGATGAGAGGCGCCCGAATCCACAATCCAATTAGGTTGAGTAGGAGTTGGAATAGCCATGAAATTCGCCTGAGGCCACTGTGATGGAGTAGGGAGTCTGGGACGAGACCGACAGACTTTCGCGGAGTGTCCAACTTTATCACATAGTTGACAAACAACTCGTTGGCGGCCTGTGAAGTCAGGTTGCGACGGCTGAGTATTATGAAAGTTACCACCTTGATATGGGTAAGGAGGGTTTGGTCTGGGCCCCATAAGGCTAGGAGGCAGCTTAGCCAAATCGTTGTTGACGTGATTATTGTACTGGTTGCTCTTCCTCTTAGATTTTTGATTGACCTGAGCTGTAATAGGTGGTCCGGGCAACTTATCATCACGCTTCAAGTACGTCTCATAGTCGATCAACTTATCATAAAGTTCTTCGAATGATATTGGTGAGTCACGTGCCCGAAGTGCTGCTGTCAGTTCTTTGTACTCGCCTCCTAAGCCATTGAGGGTATGGATTAGGACTTCTTCATCGCTGAGAGAATGACCTATCAAAGCTAAATCATCGATGATAACTTTGATATTTTGTAGATAATCAGCAATAGTACTTCCCTCTTGTTTCATTTTCATCAGATTGGAGAGAAGTCCGAGCATGCGAGTACGCGAGCGATTTGCCAAAGTTGTTTGTAATTTGCACCATGCTTCTGCAGCAGTCGTACATGAGGATATTAGCGGGGCAATGGATCCAGCAACGGAAGCTTGAATAGCTTGGAGGATGAGGCGATCTTGACGTAACCATAGTTGGTGGGCTGGATTTGGCACTGGATTGGGTTCGCTTGGGATGTTGATCATTTCAGGTGGACACTGGAGAGAGCCATCAATGTAACCTAAGAGATCATAGCCAAATAAAAGATTAGAAAGTTGTGCCCGCCAAGATGCGTAGTTGCCGCCTTTGGATAATTTGAAGGGAATGAGTGCTGCAGCATTGATGGTGATAAGACTTTGAGAAGTGCTCAGAGTCCCTGCAGAAATAGGGACAGGAATATCGGAAGAGGAAAATGAAGACATCCCAGATATTTTGTGACGGGTCAAGTGATCTTTATAGAAGATGTAAAGATATAGGAGGAAGGGAGGAGGAGAAAAGCAGATCGATGCGCTGCAGAGTAGGCAGCAGCTTGATGAACTGCAGAGAAAGCTGCAACGTGATGAACTGCAGTGATGGGCGAGCAATCTGTAGCAAGAAAGGCAGCGATGGCTGTGGCGGGAGGTAGATGATGAAGACGTCAGATGTAGAAGAGTAGCTGTATGCAATGCCGAAGAGGGCTGCTGCTTCTTCCAGAGGCACTGGTAGGCTGCAGCGATTCAGAGTGCAGGAGAGATTGTTGCAACGAGGTGGAAGAAATCTTTGCAGCTTGCAGCGATTTCTGCAGCGATGCTGGAGAAATCTGCAAGGTTGGAGATAGTTGCAGTAATGCAGTATTGGAGTTTGGTGGCCGGAAGAGCAGCGGAGTTTTCAGCGGAAGACTTCGGTTGGCAAGGGAGCAGCAGCCGGCGGTAGAAACAAAGGCCGTGACTGTGCTTCCTTTAGGATCTGATATTAGCAGCCGCAAGTGCTGCAGTAGGCTGCAGCGAATGGCTACGACTGAGGGGCGGAGGCGTCGCCACGAGAGGGATGGTTGGACTCCGGAGAAAAGGGCTTGGCAAACTGCTCTGATACCATGATAGAAATTAAGCGAAGAAGATAGAAAGATAGAAATTGTAGAAGAAACTATGAAATGTATAAGATATAATTGCCTAATGCATTTTGATAGTGAGTTCTTGACAGCCATTTATACACACTCAGTAGGGAGGTTATACACATTCAGCATGGAGGATTTTTCTCAACTGCTGAGAGATTTCCTCAACTGCCTTGAGGAAATCTTATCTGCTTCTCAACTGCTGAGAGATTTCCTCAACTGCCTTGAGGAAATCTTATCTGCTTATCAATATAGGCATAAGGGGAGCTCGTAGATCTTTTCCACATCGCACCTTGCATGGGAGGTTGCAACCATGCACCTCATTCCACGAAAATGGTTGCAATCGCTTGCAACCCTTTTTCTTTATTTTATCTTATTATTTCACATGGAGCACATTAAAAATTTTACTCATTTGATTTTTATGAAAGATCAATCGTCAAAGACCTCTTAATTATACCTGACGACATTTTATGCATATAGATCCATATCAAATTGAATTGATACAAACAATACTTACTATTATCGTGCTTATGAAACGTAAAATGTATAAAAGAAAGGGCTCTCTGTTGAGACGATGTATACAAATAATCTCACATCGGTTAGCAATGGCTCTCTGTTGAAATGGGAGCGGTATAAAAGAAAGGGCGCTGCAAATGATAAACTCATACCTTTCTCGACCTTTTGGCTAAGATCAAGTATAGTATCTGTTCTTATCAGTTTAATATCTGATAGGGCCTGGCACGCCCCGACCAAGTTAAATGTTCAAACATTTCAGCCTTAGCTGTGGTTGATGGAAATCTGATACGAGAATTAAAATTGAGTAGGAATATATATATATAGGATATGAGTGGATGACCTTCGTGGGAAAAGGACGAAAGAGAGGATGTGAAAGAGGTGAGTAGGGAAACAGCTTTGGGTTGTGATTCAAAAGACACACTACATAAACGGAACACGATATTGAATGCTCGTCATGAAATCTCAATCCTATTTGCCAATAAAATGTACGGTGTTCATCGTTTCCTCATCCAATATTGTAAATGAAAGAAAATGAATATACTTGATTCGGAAAAAGAAGAACTGGTGGCATTTGTATCGACGTATCAGGCTGTCAATTAGCTCTCATTCCTCTGCCAATTAGGTTTGGTGTTTTGGTAAAGCCTGCAATAAAAGCTTCAAGACCACAAGTCATTAGATTAATCCTCCTCGATTGTATCAAATCATCTTTGTACGACTTCTCATACCAAGTGAAGAAAAGCCATTCACGAATGAAAAGTATCTTCTCCAAATTTTTGTTTTAGGAGAGTCAAAGGCATGCATAAGCCTAAGACTTCAAGCATTAAGCTCAATAATTGTGTACAAATTCAAGCTGCTATGTCAATTAACGGGGCTAATAGTTTCAAGTGATGAGGACTTTTTTTTTTTATTTGTCTTGTTGGGACCTGTCACCAACATATCATTAATATACATTAGCAAGATAATAAAATTTTCATCATCAAACATCTTCTAATAGGCAAGTTTATACTGAATCTATTATCTCCAACATTAATGATAAAGGAAACAATTTTTTTTGCTATTACCTTTGGCATTTGTTTTAAGCCATATAAAGATTTGTTCAACCTGCAAACCAAGTACTATTTTTTTTGTCCAGCAAGACTCTCTTGTTGGAGCTTATAAATCTCTTTTTCAAATTCACTATGAAAAAATATAGTTTTCATATCTAATTGATCTAGATGTAAATCAAAGTTAAAACTATTTGAGCTATCAAAAGTCAATAATAATAAAAATTATATCATTAAAATCAGAACATTCTTTCTGACTCGAAAGAGCTTCTAGGAATCATACACTTGTTCATACATTGATATTAGCTGAAAAGATAGATAAGCTACTTGATATTCTTTCACAACTAATCGTGCATTATATACTCTACTTAATTATTGCTAGCTCTTTTGATCTTGTAGGCTCATCTATTTATAACAAATTTTCTTCTTGTGGTAGTGGTACAAATTCTCATATTATATTTTTATATAGAGCTTCAATTTTTTTCTATATCACTATCATTTACTAAGACGCATCTGGACTATATGTAGTCTCTTAGAAAGTTAATGACTCTCCATCCTCTATTAGAAAATAATATGCAGTATTGCTCTCCCAAATATACTTCTTATGTCAAGTCAATGTTACCCTTTTACAAGTTGATCGTCACACATCTTCGGCCTTAATTTGGACTTGTATTTATTCATCATGCTCTTATGTTATCTTAGAAGAATCCTTTTTCACCTTAACTTCAATTGTTTCTTAACTTTTTATCCATGTGATGTCACTTGTATCATTTTGTAGACCTTCAACAAAGATAACATCTCCTACAATAATATCCTTTCACTCCATCAGTATAGCTTAAGAATATATATTTTTTGAACTTGGGATCAAGCTTTAGTTTTCTTAGAAAGAGTTGTATTCATCCACTTTACCATACATTCTATTGAGGACTGTATGTCACTATATGCTGCCTCTCAATTTTCCTGAGAAAGCATCAAACCCCTTGCTCATATATTATGCTCCATTATCTATCCACAAACACTTGATCTCTTTCCCTGATTTAAGTTATATTCTTGCTTTAAACAACAAACAAATTGAAAATACATCAGCCTTCTTCTTGATTGAATACACTCAATATCTCCTATAATAATCAGTAATAAATGAAACAAAATGATTTGCTCCTCCGCTAATGACTCAAATTTCAAAATGAATCAAGGTAAGTATGCATTTACTTCTTGTAGTAGATCTGACACATTTTAATCTATGTTGCTTACTTGTAACATAATGCTCACAAAAAGGTATAATTATTAATTTGAGTCTGGTAATAAAGATTTCATTGGAGAGAATCTTCATATCTCATTCTAATATGTGTCCCAATCCCCGATGTCATAATATAGTAGATTCTTTTCTAGAGTCGGATGATATAACGGATGCATCTACCTCATATATGTTTCTCCCAAAAGCATGTATAGATTTGTTAGAATCTTCTCTACCTTTATAACGATGAATGCTCGTTTTATAATATTTCAAATTCTATTTTTAATATCGATTATGCAACAAAGTTTATCCAATTATCCAATTAATAGTAGATTTTTTTAAGCCTTTGACACCATATCAATATAAATCTTTATCTCCATAGCAGCAATGTTGACAATCTCTAAGATATGATCATTATCTAGAGAAATAGATCCTCCTGAGATAGGTTGATACTGATAGATTTATTCTAGTCATATGCTAAGATGTTGAATCTACTAGCCAAACATCCACAAGCTCCTTTTTTTTTCCTTTGGAAATTATTATTGTCTTTGGAATAATTCACCTTCGCTTGATGCATTGAAGGTGAAACTGTAAGAATCTTCTAGCATAGTTTCTTTCTTTTTATCTATATTCTTCTTATTCTTCCAATATTCCTCTATGTGCCTCATCTTGTCATAATTTTAGCACTTGATATAATTTTTTTTTTCTAGACTTTGATCTACTCCATTTAATGCTCCTAGTCGAGCCATGCTCTATTGATCTTTCTGTTATTGTAGATAATGTCTCAATTTACTATAATGTTACTAATCTATCTTCCTTATTTTTATGCCTATTGTCCTCTTTTAGATTTATGATTGCAATAATATTAAAGACTAATTGGTTTTGTTGTTGATCAGGTTGATAATGAGTTGATCATATGAATCAAGTAGACTTTAAAGATAAAGCTCGGCATGTTTTGTCTTTTCAATATCATGCTCCATCGTAGAAAGTTGGGAGAATAAATTATTAAGAGTGTTGATATGATCCATTACGATGTGGATTCTAATATACGACAAGTGCAAAACATTTTCGTTAAGATCATATTGTAAGTGACTTGGCTTCATATAACATTATCAAGTATTCCAAATCTCTTTTGTTATTATCTTTATTGTGATATCGGATAAAACTTCATCTATAGATATAAGGTACATCATGGCAATTGCATTGTCATCCATCTCCTTCCACTTTTTGCCATTTGCGAAATTTTTGAATCTGTCTTTAATTAATGTCAAGCAATTATCCTTCCTTAGAATTACCCTTATCTTCATCTTTTGTAAGGAGAAATTATTTTTGTTGAACTTTTTGATCTCAAACTTTATTACTATTATTTTACTTGATTTGCATTCCTCCTTGAACTGACTCCCCCAATTTATCATAAATAATAATTTTACAACTTTTAATTTTTTTGAACCTTTGTCTATGGTACCATTATTGAAAAAAGAAAAACTAAAACTAAAAATGAATATGGGTAAATAGTATCAATCTAAAATAATAAAATCGAATATCAAAATCAACTAAAATAATAACACCAATTAACATGATAAAATTCTCAATTGGTTGTAGGAAACGTTCATGAAAAAACTAGAAGATATTCATAGTAAAAAGATTGAAGTACAAACTTCTCTCTAATACAAGAAAAGAAACATTATATCTTCTATTTTGTAATAGGAGAAATAGAAAAAGAAAAATTCATAAAACGGATAAACCAAAGAGGAAAGCACAAAAATAATTTTCTTCTCACTTTTTTTTTCTCTTTCTTTTTTTCTCTATATTTCTCTTTGCACTGGATGGATGAATCCTTCCTTTTGCATCTTGATGTCTTGTATAGGCATAAGGGGAAATCGTAGATCTCTCCATATCGCACCTTGTATAGGAGGTTGCAATGATGCACCATATTCCACGCAAATGGCTGCAACCCATCTTGTTTCTTTATTTTATCTTATTGCTTCACATGGAGCATATTCAAAACTTCACTTATCTTGATTTTTGTGTAAAATCGATCGTCTAAAACCTCTCGACTATACCTAAAAATATTTTATGCATAGAGATCCATATCAAATTGAATTGATAAAAATAATACTTATCATTATCATGCTTATGAAACATCAAATGTATAAAAGAAGGGGCTCTCAGATGACATATACAAATAATCCCACATCGATTAGCAATGGTTCTCTGTTGAGATGGGAGTGGTATAAAAGAAGGGCTGCTGCTAATAGCAAACTCATACCTTTCTCGGCCTTTTGGCTAAGATCAAGTGTAGTATCTGTTCTTATCAGTTTAATATCTGATACGTGGGTCATCAACCCACTATGATATTAAATTAATTTGTTGTGGGGGAGGGTTCATCGTAGTGGCTTGCCACTGGGACCCTCATGTGTTGCCTATGCGTTGCACTGTTGCACGGGCTTGGCGCACCTCGATCAAGTCAAATGGTCAAACATTTCAGCCATAGTTGTGATTGATGAAAATCTGATAGGAGAATTAAAAAAATCCAATTATATTATATTTATAATCTGATAGGAGAATTAAAAAATCATCTATTTCAGCCACATTTGTTATATATATGTATATGTATGTATATATGTATATGTATGTATACATATATATGTATATATGTATGTATACATACATATATATATATATGTATATGTATGTATACATACATATACATATATACATATATATGTATACATACATATATGCATATATATGTATACATACATATATGCATATATATGTATACATACATATATATATATATATGCATACATACATATATATACATACATACATATATATATATACATATATATATATATATGTATACATATATGTATATATATATATATGTATACATATATATATACATATATGTATATATTTATATATATATGTATATTGTATTGGAAACAACACTCATCAATTACGTTAAATGATTAAGATGAAGTGAAAAAAACGCCCCAAACGTGATGTTCGTGAAAGTCCTTGTAGAGTTTTTAGATTAATGATTTAGTCTACATACGAATACAATGTCTCCTTTTGAGATTAAGAAAAAATGATCAGAAAAAGAAGAAAGATCAAGAGATTAATTAAACTGTGATTGATTATATATATAAATATAATTGGATGATTTTTTTAAATTCTCCTATCAGATTTCCATCAATAACATCTATAGTTGAAATGTTTGACCATTTGACTTGATCGAGGTGCGCTAGGCCCGTGCAGTAGTGCAACGCATAGGCAACACTTGAGTGTTTCAATGGCAAGCCACTGTGGTGAACCCTCCCCCACAAGAAATTAATTTAATATCATAGTGGATCGATGACCCACGTATCAGATATTAAACTGATAAGAACAGATACTACACTTGATCTTAGCCAAAAGGCCGAGAAAGGTATGAGTTTGCTATTAGCAATGGCCCTTATTTTATACTGCTCCCATCTCAACAGAGAGCCATTACTAATCGATGTGGGATTATTTGTATACATTGTCTCAATGGAGAGCCCCTTCTTTTATACATTTAACGTTTCATAAGCATGATAATGATAAGTATTATTTGTATCAATTCAATTTGATACGGATCTCTATGCATAAAATATTTTTTGGTATAATCGAGAGGTCTTAGACGATCGATCTTACACAAAAATCAAGATGAGTGAAGTTTCAAATATGCTCCATGTGAAGTAATAAGATAAAATAAAGAAACAGGATGAGTTGCAGCTATTTGCGTGGAATGAGGTGCATCGTTGCAACCTCCCATGCAATGTGCGATATGGAGGAGAGATCTACGATCTCCCCTTATGCCTATATAAGACATCAAGATGTAGAAGGAAGGATTCATCCATCCAGTGCAAAGTGAAATATAGAGAAAGAAAGAAAGAGAAAAAAAAAGTGAGAAGAGAGAATTATTTTTGTGCTTTCCTCTTTGGTTTATCCATTTTATGAATTTTTCTTTTTCTATTTCTCAATTACAAAATAAAAGATATAATGTTTCTTTTCTTAAATTAGAGAGAAGTTTGTACTTCCATCTTTTTACTATGAATACCTTTAGTTTTTTCGTGAATGTTTCCTATAACTAATTGAGGATTTTATCATGTTAATTGGTGTTATTATTTTAGTTGATTTTGATATTCGGTTTTATTATTTTAGATTGATACTATTTACCTATATTCATTTTTAGTTTTAGTTTTAGTTTTTCTTTTTTCAATAATGGTATCATAATAGATAAAGGTTTAGAAAAATTAAAGGTTGCAAAGTTATTATTTATGATAAATTGGGCGAGTTAGTTCAAGGAGGAATGTAAATCAAGTAAAATATTAGTAATAAAGTTTGAGATCAAAAAGTTCAACAAAAATAATTTCTCCCTAAAAAAATGAAGATAATGGTAATTCTAAGGAAGGATAATTATTTGACAGTAATTAAAGACATATTCAAAAATTTCACAAATGACAAAAAGTGGAAGGAGATGGATGACAATGCAATTGCCATGTTATACCTTATATCTATAGATGGAGTTTTATCCAATATCACAATAAAGATAATAACAAAAGAGATATGGAATACTCTGATAATGTTATATGAAGCTAAGTCACTTACAATATGATCTTAAAGAAAATGTTTTGCACTTGTCGTATATTATAATCCACATCATGATGGATCATATCCATACTCTTAATAATTTATTCTCCCAACGGAGCACCCATAGGTGTCGCCCGTGCAGTTGCCTACCTGTGGCCCGCAGGCTGTCGGTCGTCGGTCACTGTAGATGGCCAAGGCTGTAAGCAGCCTTTGGCCATTCTGCGAGCACAGTAAGGGTAGCAACAATTGCTGCCTTTTCTCGCCTTTTGTGTCAACAATTTTGATAATAAAATTCTTCTTAAAACATAACACACGTAATTTAAAATTAATCTTTCGCATAAAAACTGGCTTTGATACCACTATTAGGAAATCTAGGAGTGACATCACATGCATAGCAGAAGAACAAAAAATAAAAATCCTCAAAATTTTCAAAAAGGTATTAATAGTCATGTGAAGATTGGTGCATAAAAACCCGTAAAACTTAAATTCACGTGTAAGATAGTGTTATATATAGGGAGATTGTATATATCTGAATTTCTACATATCTATATGATTGGATAAAGGAATTCAAGTGTCCTCATACTATATAATGGAATATAATCCTTTGGACTTATCTATCTTCAGTTACCGTATATCTATAGTCTCTCATCCATCTAATATTCCAAAGACCGTATATTGAGCATGGTGCTGTCAGGCCGATACGGTTTCTCCTTGAGTCTCACTCTAATCGAATTCTCTTATAGAACTCTTTCTCTCTCATTCTAAATGACATTAGCCAAGGATTTGTCTAAGCAAGAATACACATGATATTCCTCTCATGATACCGAGAGCGGATGATCCTCTATCGACATTTAATAGCCCTCGTAAGGTTGATTGCCACTCCCAATGACCGGTTATATTAGATCTAGAACTTCCAAATCTATAAGTCTAGTATCAAAGAGTAGATTACTTATATAAGACATCTTTGATATCTTAAGTCTAAGGACAAGGTACACTACTAGGATGACAGAATCATTGTTTGACAATAAGGTATCATCAACCATCCAATATTCTGTAAGTAGGTCAATCAGTGAACTCATTCTCCATTGAGCACCTACATTGTATCCCTGGTGTCCCTACACGAGCAATTATGAGACCAGCCGCCTCCATCATATGTACGGGTATATAATATACCAGTTTGTTCGGTTATTTTGATGTCCCTCTTGAGTAACCTATGACTAGGATTATTTAGAGTCTGTGTTTAATGATGAATCAATCTCATTATCATGATCTCGTCACAATCCGATTCTTATTGCACAGATTCATAGACATCACAATATATACAACAAGTAATATAAAGTGTGAGAATACTATAATAATAATAAATAAAAAGACTGTGTATTATGTCACATATGTTATCACTCATGTGATTAACTTATAAAGTATCTATGACTAGCAGAATGAGCCTTCCACTTTAACAATTATAAGACAGTAAATTTAAGTTGGCCCCTAATTGAGTTAGTAGGGTTACACCCAAATTTAACTCAAATTAAGACCTAACTTCGATAATAAGGACTTAAACAATTATAAGACAGTAAATTTAAGTTGTTTGGCTTGTCATTTATTCATCCAAACTCCCGACTAACTTTCAGTGCATCGTCCAAACCTTCGACGTATCGCTTGATCCATTAGCAAGTTGACTCCTGCAACTTTCGAACTTGGCGCAACATCCGATTCTTCCGGCTCGATGCTCATTTTCTAACTTCGACCCAATGTCTGATTTTTCTTGCTTCAATCATTTTATCTTTTCTGATCGAAGTTAGTCTTGCATTGCTTTTCTCAAATAGCACATTATATCGTAAACTCATCAATTAATTTCATCATTAAAATCCGAGATTCAACATCAATATGATTCGTTACGATATAGATTCCAATATACAATGAGTGTAAAACATTTTCCTAAAGAAGATCATGTTGTAAGTGACTTTGGCTTCATATAACCTTGTGAGAGTATTCCAGATCTCCTTTGTTATTGTCTTGATTGTGATACCAGATAAAACTTCACCTATTGATATCGGGTATAATATAGCAATTGTGTTGTCATCCATCTCCTTTCACTTTTTATCATTTGTGAAATCTTTAAATCCATCTTTAATTACCATCAAACAATTATCGTTTGTTAGAATTGCTCTTATCTTCATCTTAAGGAGAAATTACTTTCATTGAAATTTTCGATCTAAAACTTTATTACTATTATTTTACTTTTACTTGATTTGCATTCTTGCTTGAATTGACTCTCCCAATTTATCATAACTCTATAATCTTTAATTTTTTTGAACCTTTGTCTCTTATATTCTTATTTAAAAAAAGAAAAACTAAAAGTAAAAGCGGATGTGAGTAAATAGTATCAATCTAGAGTAATAAAATCGAATATAAAAAATAATTAAAATAATAACACCAATATATAACACGATAAAATTCTCAATTGGTTGAGGAAAATATTCACGGCCAAACTAGAATGTATTCATCGTAAAAAAAAAATGTAAGTAAAAATTTCACTCTAATACAAGAAGAAACATTATATCTTCTATCTTGTCATAGGAGAAATAGAAAAATAAAAATTCACAAAAGGGATAAACCAAAGAGGAAAGAATAAAAATAATTCTCACTTGTCACTTTTTGTTTTCTCATTCTTTTTTCTTTTTCTTTTTCTTTATATTCCTCTTTGCACTGGATGGATGAATCCTTCGTTCTACATCTGGACATCTTAAATAGGCATAAGGGGAGATCGTAGATCTTTCCTCCACATCGCACCTTGCATGGGAGGTTGCAACCATGCACCTCATTCCATGTAAATGGCTGCAATTGCTTGCAATCCTTTTTCTTTATTTTATCTTATTATTTCACATGGAGCATATTAGAAATTTTACTCATCTTGATTTTTATGAAAGATCGATCATCTAAACCTCTCGACATTTTATGCATATAGATCCGTATCAAATTGAATTGATGCAAACAATACTTACTATTATCGTGCTTATGAAACGTCAAATGTATAAAAGAAAGGGCTTTTCGTTGACACAATGTATATAAATAATCTCACATCGGTTAGCAATGGCTCTCTGTTGAGATGTGAGTGGTATAAAAGAAGGGGCACTGCAAGTGGCAAACTCATACCTTTCTTGGCCTTTTGGTTAAGATCAAGTATAATATCTGTTTTTATCAATTTAATATATGATACATGAGTCATCGACCCACTATGATATTAAATTAATTTTTTGTAGGGGAGGGTTCACCGTAGTGGCTTACTACTGGGACCCTCACGCGTCGCCCATGACAAGTTATTATATTAATCCACCTCGATTGTATCAAATCATGTTTATACGACTTCTCATACCAAGAGAAGAAAAGCCATTCATGAATGAAAAGTATCTTCTCCAAATTTTTGTTTTAGGAGAGTCAAAGGCATGCATAAGCCTAAGACTTCAAGCATTAAGCTCAATAATTGTGTACAAATTCAAGTTGCTATGTCAATTAATGGGGTTAATGGTTTCAAGTGATGAGGACTTTTTTTTTTATTTGTCTTGTTGGGACCTGTCACCAACATATCGTTAATATACATCAGCAAGATAATAAAATTATCATAATCAAACATCTTCTAATAGGCAAGTTTATACTGAATCTATTATCTCCAAGATTAATGATAAAGGAATCCATTTTTTTTGCTATTACCATTGGCATTTGCTTTAAACCATATAGAGATTTGTTCAACCTGCAAACCAAGTACTATTTTTTTTTTTTTCAGCAAGACCCTCTTGTTGGAGCTTATAAATCTCTTTTTTAAATTCACTATGAAGAAATATAGTTTTCATATCTAATTTTTTTTTTAAATTCACTATGAAGAAATACAGTTTTCATATCTAATTGCTCTAGATGTAAATCAAAGTTAAAACTATTCGAGCTATCAAAAGTCAATAATAATAAAAAATATATCATTAAAATCAGAACATTCTTTTTTACTCGAAAGCTTCTAGGAATCATACACTTGTTCATGCATTGATATTAGTTGAAAAGATAGATAGGCTACTTGATATCCGTCCATCACTAATCGTGCATGATATGCTCTACTTAATTATTGCTATCTCTCTTGATCTTATAGACTCATCTATTTATAACAACTTTTCTTCTTATGATAGTGGTACAAATTCTCATATTATATTTTTATATAGAGCTTCGTTTTTTTTTATGTCACTATCATTCACTAAGACACATCTGGACTATATGTAGTCTCTTAAAAAGTTAATAACTCTCCATCCTCTATTAGAAAATAATATACAGTATTGCTCTCCCAAATATATTTCTTATGTCAAGTCAATGGTACCCTTTTACAAGTTGACCATCACACTTCTTCCACCTTAATTTGGACTTATATTTATTCATCATGCTCTTATGTTACCTTAGAAGAATCCTTTTTCACCTAAACTTCAATTGTTTCTTAACTTTTTATCCATGTGCTATCACTTGTATCATTTTGTAGATCTTCGACCAAGATAACATCTCCTATAATAATATCCTTTCACTCCATCAGTATAGCTTAAGAATATATATTTTTTGTACTTGGGATCAAACTTTAGTTTTCTTCGAAAGAGTTGTATTCATCCACTTTACCATACATTCTATTGAGGACTGTATGGCACTATATGCTGCCTCTCAATTTTCTTGAGAAAGCATCAAACCCCTTGCTCATATATTATGCTCCATTATCTATCCACAAACACTTGATCTCTTTCCCTGATTTAAGTTATATTCTTGCTTTAAACAACTAAAAAATTAAAAATACATTAGCCTTCTTGTTGATTGAATACACTCAATATCTCCTATAATAATCAGTAATAAATGAAACAAAATGATTTGCTCCTCCGCTAATGACTCTCAAATTTTAAAATGAATCAAGGTAAGTATGCATTTACTTCTTGTAGTAGATCTCACACATTTTAATCTATGTTGCTTACTTGTAACATAATACTCACAAAAAGGTATAATTATTAATTTGAGTCCGATAATAAAGATTTCATTGGAGAGAATCTTCGTATCTCATTCTAGTATGTGTCCCAATCCTCGATGTCATAATATAGTAAATTCTTTTCTAGAATCGGATGATACAACGGATGCATTTACCTCATATATGTTTCTCCCAAAAGCATATATAGATTTGTTAGAATCTTCTCTACCTTTATAACGATGAATGCTCTTTTTATAATATTTCAAGTTTTATTTTTCATATCGATTATGCAACTAAGTTTATCCAACTATCCAATTGATAGTAGATTTTTTTAAGTCTTTGACATATCATACCACCTGAATGGTGCGAACTATATCAACATAAATCTTTATCTCTATAGTACCAATGTTGACAATCTCTAAGGTATGATCATTATCTAGAGAAATAGATCCTCCTGAGATAGGTTGGTACTGATAGAATTATTCTAATCATATGCTAAAATGTTGAATCTACTAGCCAAACATCCACAAGCTCCCTTTTTTTGGAAATTATTATTGTATTACTTTGGAATAATTCACCTTTGCTTGAGGCATTGAAGGTGAAACTCTAAGAATCTTCTAGCTTAGTCTCTTTCTTTGTATCTATATTCTTCTTATTCTTCCAACATTCCTCGATATGCCTCATCTTGTCATAATTTTAGCACTTGATATATTTTTTTCTTCTAAACTTTGATCTACTCTATCTAATGCTTCTAGTCGAGCCATGCTCTATTGATCTTTCTCTTATTGTAGATAATGTCTCAACTTACTATAATGTTACTAATCTATCTTCCTTCTTTTTACTATAACGTTACTAATCTATCTTCCTTATTTTTATGCCTATTGTCCTCTTTTAGATTTATGATTGCAATAATATTAAAGACTAAACTGATTTTGTTGTTGGTCAAGTTGATAATGAGTTGATCATATGAATCAAGTAGACTTTAAAGATAAAGGTCGGCATGTTTTGTCTTTTCAATATCATGCTCCATTGTAGAAAGTCGGGAGAATAAATTATTAAGAGTGTTGATATGATCCATTCCGATGTGGATTCTAATATATGACAAGTGTAAAACATTTTCTTTAAGATCATATTGTAAGTGACTTAGCTTCATATAACATTATCAGAGTATTCCAGATCTCTTTTGTTATTATCTTTATTGTGATATCGGATAAAACTTCATCTATAGATATAAGGTACAACATGACAATCGCATTGTCATCCATCTCCTTCCACTTTTTGCCATTTACGAAATTTTTGAATCTGTCTTTAATTACTGTCCTTCTTTAGAATTACCCTTATCTTCATCTTTTGTAGGGAGAAATTATTTTTGTTGAACTTTTTGATATCAAACTTTATTACTATTATTTT